>NW_016803211.1:214447-383288 GCF_001698545.2 Rhinopithecus bieti
GGGGGGGGGGGGGGGGGCGTGGGGGTGGGGTGCGGGTGGGATGGGCAACATGTTTCCAGAATGGGACCTGGGAAAAGCCCCGATCAGTGCCAACCCCCTAAGCTGCTCAGCTGTAACTCTGGAAAACAAACCTCCCCCTCCAACTCCCCAGAAGGAAAGGCTTTCGGTTTCCCAAGAGCGGGAGGCAGGCTAGCAAATCCTTGTCATGGGAAAATTATAGGGAGCTAGCTAATAGCTAATCACCCACGGCTGAGAGTCAACTTAACCCCTGAGAATACTGACTAACCACTTCCTAACTTCTAAAACCGAGCCATGCACACCCACATGCAAAGAATCACTAGAATGTGTGGTTTAAAGTTAGACACTGGATTCTGGTTTCTGTAAAGTGGAATGTCAACGTGACAAGTGACTAGAGGAGTAAGATAAGAACAAAATTACAATCTAAATAAGTTCTCAAAAGCAGACACCCACGTTAGTGGGAGGTAGGGGAGTAGCCATTCTGTCAAGGCTGATATTCTTAGCCTGAAAGATAGTGAGAGGGAACTGATTACGAAATGGCAATATTCTCACCATCTTCCCTTATTCTCTTCCAAATTCAGGATCACTAGGCCTCTTCAAGTTGCCTCATAAAGGCAAGGAGAGGCAGCTGAGGACCCAACCTCACCTAATTAAAGAGACCTCAATCCCCAAGCATAAAAAAGCAACCACAAGAGGCCATGGATGACTTCAAAAGAAAACAAATAAAAATACTGACCCTAAAAGAGGTACCAACCAAGTTATCCCAGTTTAATAATATATGATTAAGATTCTCATGAGAAATTGAAGTGACTTTCCTCAGATGATGATTCATAATTAAGTTTGATATTATTGGCAGGCTTGCAATAAGCAAGCATGTATACCCAGAGAAAGGAACTCAGTCTACTTGGGAACAACAGAAACCAGTAAATTCTCATGTGGGGGTGAAAAAAAAAATAACCTGTGTAATACATAATCCAAAAGACAACTTGCAGGTAACTTGCCATTCAACTATTTCTGCAGCAGGACACAACCTGAACTTCCTCAGCGTGAAGGTTCTGTTTTGACTTTCTTTCAAGGTAGGGAGAGAAAACTGGGCTGGGAGACTATGCAAATGATGTGTGGGAAAGTCGCACCTTAAGTAAATAAGGCCATCAGTGCGTGTCTGGGCAGGGAGAGGGAGGAGGGACTTCGAAAGAGAAAGGGCTAAATTCTGGAAACAAAGCCTGTTGTTCTGGCTGGGAGGGCCCTCCCCTGTATCGCTGTGTGTGTGTTCTGATGACAGCAGCACAAATCACAGTCAGCCTCCACTGATATCCATCTGAGCAGGGAGCAGGCTTGGAATCACTAATAGCACTGCCATTGGGACTTTCTCCAGAATACCCTTAATTAGGAAGAGGTAAGGTAGGTGGATTCCTGCTCCACATTTGACAGCAGAGCTGTTAAATACTACAGTTCACCGCCACCAATGGGAGACAGCGGGAGAAGCCCCTCAGCCTTCCAGGAAAAAAACTATCTTTCTGAAATGTAGGAAGAGACAATTCAGGACAACCAGTTCTTAATTTAGAGTTCCCTGTTCCCCCTTGCGTGGGAGGGGAACAGACAGAGTGGTGGAATCACAAAGGTAAAGGCCACAGATCGTTCTCTTCAAAGCAGCAGCCTCAAAATTTACCAAGCAGCAAAGTCATGTGGCAAGCTTGTCAAATGCAGACTCCTGGGCCAAACCAAGGACTGGGATTCTACGGATGTGGGATGGAGCCCACGAACCTGCATTTTAACAGCTCCCTTGTTAATTCTGAAAGTTACACTTTCAGTACTGAGGTTTTGGGGCAGTGATCATTGATGGTTCCATCAGCAGGATCGCTTGGGAGCTTGTTAGAAATGCAGAAACCCGGGCCCAGCCCAGACCTATAGAATCAAGACCTGCATTTTAATAAGAGCCCTCAATAACATTAGTTTGGTACATACTGGTTTAGACTATGTTTCATAAGAGTCCCTTTACTCATGTCAGAGTAGCTTTTGGAGCAAAAGTGACAGGTTCAAAGGATCCATTTAGTGTTACTCCTTAACATTTGGGAGGAGGGAGAGTAAAGCATAGGACTGCCAAAAACACTACAGACACCAACAATATTTCCCTAAATAAGCCTTTTCCAAATTGGCATAATATAAATTTCAAGAAGTTCCAAAATCTGCCATCGTGAAGTGGTCAGGGCAGGCCCCCCTTTGGCTTCTGCATTGTTCCTGGACCATAAAGGAACAGACTTCAAAGGACTGCAGCAAAAGTCTACATTCATCAGGCTCAACTGACAAGATTCCGGGGCAGCCATTAACCTCTCAGCACCAACCCAGCTCCCGCCTGCAAAGGGGCCAGGAGATTGGACTAATCCCATTCTAAAGAATGCTGGACTTTCGCCTATTGATGGGAAAAGTGGGGGAGGGGGCTGGGAGAAGAAAACCTTGGTGGAAGAGGAGGAGAGAGATGCAAAGACACAAGCCCACATCCCTCCATCTAGCCCATTAGCACTGTAAGGGAAGATTATAAAAATGTGTTATCAATTTACAGAACAGTTAATACATGAAGTCACTGGCTATGCCCAAAGAGTTTCTTTTTATTCCAAGAGAGAAGTGGTGTGTGCATTCCACCAGACAGCTGGTATAATTTAATAAGCTTCGGATGTGTCTATCTGAATTGTTTAAAAAAGCTTTCTTGTTCTCCAAGGAAAAAGAGGCATAGTCACAATAAAATCAGTCCCTCTCTTACATAAAGGACAATTAAAAGAAATCTCACAAAAGACCAGTTTATTTACCTGCAGTCACCCGGGAGTTTGCAAGACCCATGCTTGGGACTGCAGCCTTGTCGGCAAATAGCTGTAAAAAACAGAGAAGGGCGTGTCAGCACACTGCCTATTCCTTTCATCGCCACAGTCATGAGAATGACCCATTGCATTAAAGTCTGCAAATTCCACAATTTTAATAGATCTCATATCAAGTCCCTTGTAAGGAGAGGAAGATGGGAGAGGCCCAAATAACAAAACCAGCTTTAAACTTCAAGGCCTTGTTAGCAGATCCTGAAAATATGATATTGTTTGGGGACAAAATGCAGACAAGTTGATGAGGGAACAGCGACCTTCGTCCAGCCTCTCTAAACCATAGCTACCCTGGCTCCTTGAGCAGAGCTTGGTCAGTTTCCATTCTGCCCACACCCTTTTAGTTAGAAGAAAAAAAGGTATAGATAATCCTTCCCCATCCCACCAGGACATGTTCAGATGAGCCTCAGGCTTAAAAAAAAAAAAAACAAAAAAAAAAACCCATACCAAATGCCTGGTTTCAAAATTCCACGGGACTAACAGAGCCAACCAGGCTGGATTCATTGAGCAGGCTAATCTGGTGGCCAGATCTGGTGAGATTTTTGTAAAGTACCCGTGCAGAGCGATTCTCTACTTCGTTAAAAAAAAAAAAAAAAAAAAGAAAAAAAGTGACTTTTTAAAAAATGTCGGTTTATAAGACCAGGCACAGTGGCTCATGCCTATAATCCCAACACTTTGGGAGGTTGAGGCAGAAGGATAGCCTGAGGCCAGGAGTTTGAGACCAGCCTCAACAACATAGCAAGACTCTGTCTACACAAAATAAAAAAGCTGGGAAAGCTGGGTGTGGTGGCATGTGCCTATAGTCCCAGCTACCTGGGAGGCTGAGGCAGGAGGATCACTTGAGCCCAGGAGTTCAAGGCTCCAATGATCCATGATTGTGCCATCATGGGTGACAAAGTGAGCACCTTATCTTAAAAAAAAAACACCAAACAAAAAACCCACACTAAGTGTTAGGTCATTTAATTTTTCAAACACACTAAAATATGTTAATCAATTCCCCTTTTCATTTGAATTCCAGAAATGCCATCCTTTTTAAACTCTTGTCTCCAATTATTTAAGAAAGCATTAGTACTACCCAGGAGATCTGCAAATTCCTTCCTCCATGCCCCATCCCTCTGTCATGGTTGTAAAACTCACTTCGAAATTGAGTTTATCAAAATAATTTACCTAATTATCATGTAAAATAAGCAGAGTACATGATTGCTCGAGGGGATATTATACGGTTAACAGAATTACCCATCAAGTTGCTATGAATTGGAATCACTGAATTCTATAAAGGGACTGGGACAGCAGACAGTACAGAGACTAAAAGTGGGCTCAGTCCTACATCAGTAGGAAAGCTTGAGCTAACCACATACCTCTCCCCCTCAATGCCATGACCCCAAAGATGCCCAGTGAAAACTTGCTGCAAGGCTACCCCGAATGCAGGGCTATCATTTCCTACAGGATTGCCTGTTCAGACGTCAACTGGGCTAACCTAGTCCTGTCTGGCATCTATTTTGGGTCAAGTTCCTTAGAAGCAGAGTCTGAGAAGGGGATCTGGACATAGGTAGAAGGAATTGATGGAAGCAGATAGGGGTAGGGGAAGGAGCTGAGCAAGAACATGGTCTCAACCGGAGTCTGATTTCAGCCTAATCCCAGGGTAAGCTCTAGAGTGCGCATTGTACTACTGTTTTAAGGCAAAGGAAGCTGGCCTTTGTAGCCCTATGTCTGTCAATCACTGACTGTGAGCTGGAGGAATGGGGCATGCACTGGTTTGGCCAAAGACGAGTCTCCGGAGAAGGAGCAGCTGTGAGCTGTTGGCAGCCAACACAGCACCTGGGGGATGGGGATGTCAGTAAAGGGGATCTGGATGGGGCACCGACAGCATCTTCTACACTCAGCATCTTCATGCTGCAGGCCCGGAATAACAGCCAAAATCCCACCCCACCTGAGATAGCCACATGCCACCTGCCTGCTGGTGGGGGGATAAATGAACACTAAAAGCAACAGGCATATGTGCACATGCACACACACACACATACCTCTGTTACATTCGGGGCCCATCCAGCCTTCCATGCAAGTTTTGTTGCCATTCTGGTCACAGGCATAGTGTCCAAAGAAGTCATCTCTGGGGCGGCAGAACTTATTGCAGCCAAAGCCATAGTAGTAGTCATCACAGGTCACGCGGATCTGATACTCAAAGTGGGCAACGCCTGTGTTCTGCTTCAGCGTCTGCCACTGCCGGCTGGGGTTGATCATGCCCGAGTGAGAAGCCTTTTCAATAATACTGTCAGGTTCTAAAGACAAAATGATGAATCGTGTTAAATATTCACATTGGAGCCTTCTTCCCTGACCGTTTTGGCTTTTTAAAATAAAAACATACCCAGATGCTATGAAATGATATCCGTTGTACAAAAAGGCAAAGAAATGAAAAGGTGATGCCCTTACCTAGAGACAACCTGTTACCACTTATTTACCTTCTTTCATGGGTACACAGTATTTCATCGTCTGGAAACACCAATAAATAATTTACCTAGTCCCTGACATGTGGGCATGTGAGTCGTTTGGGCTTCCTACTATTAAACAAAGCCACAGTGCGCATTCCTGGAATGTATCTGCCTGTGTATGTTTCCCACAATCAGATACTCTAGAAATGGAAGTGCTGAATCAGAGTATGTGCACAACCAATCGACATCTGTCCACAATCTCAAACTACCCAGTCTGTCCTCCCACCACCCAGGAAGCTGTGCTTCCCAATAACACTGCCAACGTTGTACATTATCAAGCCTTCTCATCTATGTCTGATAGGTAAAGAGGTATCTCGTTTAATTAGCATTTAATTAAGTGATGGTGACAGTCCTTTCCGGTAGTTACAAAACCATTTATATTTGTTCCTGTGAACAGCAACAGCCTCTCTCCTCTGCCAACTTTTCTATTACATTGCCATACTGACTTGCAAGAACTCTTTACATATGAGAGAAAGTAGCTCCCTATGGAAATGTTGCTCTTGAAGAAATTTCATTACTCCAGATAAAGGTCAGCAATCATTTCTGGTTTTAGAGTTTTGTGTCTTGCTCAGAAAACCTTTTTGTCCATTCCGAAACTCTTAACTGGAAGCCAAGGAGAGGACTGAGTTATATTTTTTTTAAAAAGTGTTAACATGGCAACCTTTAAAGCCAGCCCTTAAATACCAACACCTTGAATCTGATGCATTCCACCTTCCTCCCCTGCCCAGGAGGCAGATGGAAGAATAACTCACCAAAGTTTAGACACAGGTAAATCAAGGGGAGGGTTTTTCCTTTTTCTTTTTTTTTTTTTTTTTTTTTTTTTGAGCCATAGTCATGCTCCCCGGAAAAAAAAGCTTACTGAGGAAAATAAACACCTCCAGCTCAAGCAGCTCTCAGGAGTAAGTAGTCCCTGCCCTGAGGCCATTTATGATCTAGTTTGAGAAGAGACAGGTACAAAAATAGCTCAAACATGAGGTGCCAGGAGTTCAGGTGAGGGATCTGAAAAGGCAGCGAGGCACTAAGTCAGCACCCCAGCCTGGTTTTGTGTTTGTTTTCTTAAACCTGCTAGCACCAACTCTTCATCACCTTGTCAAATCCAAGGCCATCTTGGAGAGACAGAGACTTGCTATATCTTTGTGATTCTTACCCACCCACATGGCTGTTTTTCTAGGCCTCGGGCCCATGCTCCTTTACAAACTGATGCAAGCCCTGTAGGTGACCAGGAGAGAAAGGACTCCTTGGTGGCTTCATCCACACATCCCACTTCCAACAGGGCACCAGTATTCACCCTCTGGGGCTCTCAAACTGCTGCGTGGGCAAGACAAGCCTTGAACAAGCCCACATACCTGCAGCCTGACACCCCGGCAGCACTGAACCACTTGCAGGTAACACTTTCCTCATTTTTGCAAATAAACAGAGGCCAAGGAATGACAAAAATGTCTCTCCATTAACTATGTTTGCTCTGCTGGTTCAGTTAAAAAGCACAGTGGGCTATTACCACACGCTTACAAGATCTTCATAAAAGGGATCGGTTATACACACTAGCCATGGCTCAAAGGCATCCAGCTTCTGAGGCTGGTATCAACAACAAACAGTTCAGACAAAAGTCCAGGGCAATCCTAGGGGTACAAGACTGATATGTACTTTTCAGTCACGCAGGAAGCTTTCCACTTATTTCCGGGAAGTGCCGTGAAGAGGATCACTTCAGAATCTTCAGTGGAGCTAATGGAGCTGCATACATAACTTCACACCTGCTCAGGGAGGGGGTCGAGCGTGTCTGGGTTCGAACACCTCTGCTGCCTGCTTCCTGATCGCGCTTCCCTTCAACTTGGGGCACCGGAAAGGTTATCTGTGGCAGTTCACTTGGCAGTCCAGCCTGGTGATTGGAAAAGGACGTCACCACGCCTCTCTGTAATCCCTAGTGCCATGAAGATGAATCACGAAGAATCCATGACCACCTCGCAGGCCACGGAGGAGGTGATGAAGGGCGAGTCTCAGCATAACCTGGGACCACACCAACCCGAAAACCTAGAAGGGGGCCTCAGCCAAGAAGGCTAACCTGGTCTGAAGTGTGCCTGTGTATGCTTACATGTCTACTGTGCATTACAGTAAACCGAAACCATTTGCTCTGGGGGAGAAAGAAATTTGGAACTCTATATACCACAATCCCAAAATGTAATAAAAGACTTTAAAGGACCGATGACAGAAGGACCAGCCTTAAATACTTTCGAATACATAAACAGCACCTAGGCTATATTTGGGCCCGAGTCTGCCTGTGAGGGCTCACTGCAGAGCTGATAGAAGGAATTCTCTGCCCTAAAACTCAGCGCTCTGCCTTTGATTTACATCTGAAGCCAGAATGTTTACAACTCGCTTGGGTCCCACAGGGCAGCCAACTCCATTTGGGCTTCTGAACATCCTCAGCTTCTGCCCTGTGGAGTGCAGTCCAGAGAGAGTGGCTCAGGGTGAAGAAAGGAACAAAACACTCCAGGTAGCATCAACAGCATGTGCAAAGGTCCTGAGGCAGGAGAGCACGCGAGGTAGTTGAGGATAGAAAAGCAACTGCTAGGGTATGGCCAGGCTACAGATACGATGGACAACATGGTGTGTAAGACAAGGCTGGCAGGGAGACAAGGCTGGGCTGCAGAGAGCCTTGTGGGCCACGTGAAGATCTGTCCCAAGAGCAACAGAAGGCCACCGAGTGGTTGGTTTTTCATAATAAGGGTGACAAGCCAATGTTATGCTCTGAAAAGACCAGGATGGCAGAAGAATGGAGAAAGTACTAGAGGTAGGTCTGAGCAGATAAAGGTGGACCAGACGGAGGCTACTCTAAGTTCGGTCATGAGCAGATGGTGACTTGGACCAGGGCAGTGGCAGAAAGCAGGCAGATTCAAGTGAAGAGCTGGAGAGATTTTTCAGAACTTGGAGGTGGACTAGGTATGGATGCTAACCAGAGACGGGGTACACAGAGCGCCTTCCATATTTCTGACTTATGGCAATGAGCGTTCAAATATCAGTGGCAGACACCTAGAAGGGGCCCTAGGGAAGGGACTGCTTTTGTCAAGAGAAGATCCTGAGTTTGGTTTTGACTGTGCTGAATTCAAGATTCCTTGGAAGCATCATAGAAGAGGTCAAATAGACAAGTGGAGAAACCATTCCCACCAAACCTCTTCGGGGTTCACCAAGTGAGTTTTGATAACCTGCAATGGGCACCCATGACTTTGTATCAACCCCTCTCTCTCTCTAAAAATAGAGGTTTAAAAGACCTTTATTCCTACCCCAGTCTTCCTTGTCCTCTTCCAGGGATTTGGTTACCCCCCCAGCAGGAGATGAAACATCCCAGAACCCCAAAATGGGGCTACCTGGAAATGCAGACAACTGTGGGTAGTTCTGGACAAGCCCTGGGTTCCCAGGGGCATAACTCTCTGACCAGCGAGGCAACAGTAGGCCCAGGAAAGGTTCTGCGAATGCTGGAGTGTGGCAGGGAGGTCTCTCACATGTCCCTAACAAGTATACTGACCCAGCTCTTATCACAGGCCAGGATCAAACTCAAGTTGTTCACTCTACCGGGTGGATTGTTTTAATAGCTAAAAGGGAGGGGAAAGAACACCATGCTGACACCATAATATTACAGAAGAGCCTATGCCTCCCTCCTCCTCGACCCCTTCTGCTTAACGCTTAGTTACCATTGTAAGCAGGTCACAGTGACATAATGTTCACAGTCCTCAACGTCTGTGGCAGGGAAGGGAGGGGAGAACAAACAGGTGTCTGTGACCCTAACTGGCATCAGCTATAGCCAAGGCTGACACAGCTTCCCTGCCACCCCCACACGCACTCCCCATGGCATTATGGGGTAGCCCTCTGGGGAGGAAGACTTGGACCTTGGACTTTCACAAGCTCCCATCCAGGGAGGATGACACCCAAAGAGTTGGAGTTAAGATTCCCAAGCTAGAAGAGTGACCCAAATGGCCTGGGACTCTCTGGCACATCTGGGCTCAGCAATGATTCTGCAGCCCCAAGTGGCCCAATAAGCCAGCCACAGGTGGAAGTTGCCCACGCAGCAGGCACCGAGCCCTCAACTGCACCCACGGTGGGCATTCACCATTCTCTGTCAGCAAAAAAGCAAGGCAAGGAAAGAGGAAAAGATGTTATTCACAGTGAAAACAAACAAAAAAATGGTGAGATAGAAAAGCAAAAAGAACAAGGCATTCAGAGAACGGAGAGCCAAGACAAGAAGCTGGATCCACTCTTCCTCATGCACACACCAAGAGACTTCAGTGCGCATCAAGTTTTCCAGCAACAGCAACCCAAACTCTGCTGGCAAAAAGGCAACTGAAGTTTCGGCTCGTGAACAAAAACACTGTAAAGTTACAATTAAAGAGCAAGACTACTTGGTAAGCCAGACTATGTCATTTCCATCACATCCTCCATGGCTTATCCACCAAAACCGGCCACTCACAGCCCTGAAAGGCAACCTGCACTGAAAACAGAGCCATCTTTCAGAAGGGGACAAGGCAGGTAATGGCTGTGAAGCTCTGTAATTCTGCTTCAATGAAAGGTCTGTGGCGCAGTGTGGGAAACCTGGATGGGTTAGAAGCTCACCTGCCCACCAAGTGAAATTCAAGGTCGGTCTCTAGAGCCCAGCACCACCTTTATGGCTTTATCTTTCTGATGAGAGATTAAACGCGCACTTAAAGTTTAAATGGACTTTTAAAAAGTCACTACTTTGATCCTTTAGCAGCCTACAAGGTTTTAAAGTTGTAAAACCATTAAGATCTCTATCCTGCAGATAATCTAGGTTTCATAATCAGGGAATGAGTTAACTGGGAGTCTGTTCTGGCCACTTAATATTCCAAGCTAAAATTCTAGAAAAGTTAAGGAATAGATTCCACTGACAGGTTCACCCTAGGGTGCGGGGGAGAACAGATGGCAAGGGGTGGCAGAAATCCTAAGTACTAAGGAGACAGATCCAGCTCCAACTGGTTGGCCAAGCCCCACACTTCCACATGTGTTTAGAGAAAAGTCCACAGAAGCGATACTTACGAACGGTGTCATTACTGGAATCCCACGCCTCCACAAGCAATGTATAGGACCTCTGCAAGACAGATAAACAACAATGTAGCAATTCAGAAACAGGGTGGACTCTCCAAAATCTCGTGCATTCTTGGCCTCCTCCCAGAAGACCCCACCAAACAAAACCATAATGCCAAAATAAAAATTCTATTGGTTGTTGCACTGAGTTCCTGGACGTTTAAATCCAAACCAACTCCCCTTCCTTTGTCAACTCTTCCCAGGTTGACAAATGACTCCTTTCACCTGGCAAGGACCCACTGGGGTCAACATGCATGCAGGCAGCTCAAAGTTGAGATCAGGAAATGCCACCTCCCTATATGATATGAGAGAACTTAGCATATAGTTTCCCAAAACTTTCCAGACCCTGACCCTAGTGCACAAGTGAGAAAAAAAAAAAAACACAAAGAATTTATTCTAAGTTAACCTAACCAGGTATTTGTACCGAGGGGGTATTGCTAAGGTTACACTTTGGGCCCTGGTGAGGCAGTCTCTAGGGAGGCCCCCTTTTCCTTTTTAGAACCCCTTTGAAAGCTCTGTCTGTGTGAGACCATCCTGGCTCCCACAAGTATCGGGTAACTCTAGGAAACAGGAGGGGGTAGATGCAAAGCGACTCTGCAAGACAAAGAAGTCAACCACACTTGGGCGGTGGAGTTGGGGGCAGATCCCAGGGAAGAAACTACAAAGGGAGAAACAACCGCACACCCATGGGTTATATTTATTGATGAACTTATCTGTTAATAAGATCTAACATTCCAAGAATAATCAGAGTCTACTAACTAAACAAATTCCCTGGACACTGGCAAGATACCAGCTGTTAAACTGAAGGCACCTTTTATCTTCCAAGCTTATCTCAGAATTCCACCTCCCCACCCCTCCGCCAAACCTAAGCTATTAGCAAATTCCCTCCTTTTCTAAAAATGTCCTTCGTCATTTACAGTAAGGTCAGTCTCGCAAAACACCGGCGTTTAAATGAAGCTTCTGCTATCTTGGCGCTGAAGAAATGTACTCAAGGCAGGTGGGGTAGACAAGGAACATGAACTGGGTTATGAATCCCCGCTTTGCTGTGTCAGAAACCAAGCCATCGGAAATAGAAGCGTGTACATTAAATAATACCGTGCTGTGCCACCAGAAGCACACTGCTGCCAAGAGAAGAGAAAGCACCTATGAGATAAAGGCAAAAGAGAAAAAGGGTAAAAGGGAGTTTCATTCATAACTCCAGGCCAGCTTAGTGCTCTCAGTGACACAGCAGGTCATCTCTGAATATAAAAATATCTTGTGATAGACCCTGCCTTGGAATTCAGCCGAAATATGTTTCATACTCAAAGCAGAGTAGGATTCCATTTCGTTCACTGATAACTGTGGGAAAATGCTCAGAAAAGCAAGCAAAACCGGGCAAGCCGGGGCACATACCCAGCCCTCTCCTGTTAGTGGCCACAGGTCCAAGTTCATTGTTGTTGTTACTATTTTATTAGCGAAAGTTATACCTTATTTACAGCCTCTTTAAGTTTCTTAGGACTTCCTGCAAATTACAGGACTCTTCCCTAAGAGCAGCAAGAAATTATAGTTCTCTGCTGATTTGAGGTAAGAGCACAGTCAGAATGAGGCCAGATGTGTGGCTGATTCTGTATAATTAAGCCCTTCATTTGCTGGTCACGTTGGGGCCCACGTCCTCCACTTCAACAATATTGCTGTAATTAATCCTCTGATTAAATGCATTGACACCACGAGTTTTGACAGACTTGCACAAGCGCTAAACACGTAGTACCCACAAACCCCACTGCAAGGGAAGGTGCCGGGACTGAGCTGGCATGGCAGTACTAACTCGGTTTAATACTCAAGGAGGAAGGCATCCTTAGGTCTTGCACAAGAACTTGGAAGACCAAGCGGTCTACCAGGCTCATCCTCGCCAGAACTGGGAAAACCTCAGAAGTTGCTGACCAATGTCACCCCACCTGGAGAGAAAAGAATTGCACACAGCCCTACATGCCTGGCTCTGGGATTTTCCATGAACTGCCTTCTTTCTCAGAGGCAGAGACAGGGTGAAGGCAGGGAGCTACAGTGACGGCAACAAAGGCTGGACTTTTTTTCCTGCCTGTTTCAGGGAAGGGATTAGGGTCTCCTGGGGCAGGAGGATTCCTCCTACCCAGCCCTACAGAGAAAAAGGATTCCCTCCAAGGCTCCTATTAGGAGGCACTCAACCTCCCACTCCATCCCCACACTATAGATCGATCAGCAATCAAGATAATTTAACAATGATTGTTAGTTGCTAGAGAACTTTAATTTTTCCCAGGCCCATGCTTGACCTCTCTACATCCCTGAACATACACCCAGGCATTGAGATCCCAGACCACGCACATACACCTCATGCTGTCAAAGCAGGGACGAGGCCACAGAGCAGCAAATCCACTATGCCAAAGTCACATACAAGCAGCCACTGCAACTCTGACCCCCAGTAGAGGCTGAGTCCTCCATCCCAGGAGGGCTTGGAAAGGCAAGTATTCAAACTTGTTTATACAGCAAAACAACAACAAAAAAAGCAAATACCTGGGTTTTTCTTGGTTTCAGACTACAGAACTAAGATTCTGAAGAGTCACCTGGCTTTCATCTTTTTTCCTTATGTTTTCCAGAACAATACTGTGGGGGCCACACAGGAGGGAGGGGTAGCAAACAGATCTTCAGTCTGGATTTGCAACTGAGTCACCTCAGCCACTTCCTAGCTCCAAGTCCAAGGAAATCTGGCAAACTGGCAGCTGGTTCCCATTCTGGTATGGCATCAAAGAGGAACGGTCAGCCTTCAGAATTGCTTTTTGGAAGATTTCCGTGGAATTCTACCTAGAGGAGAGTCCTGGCATCAAAGCCCCAGGGCATCCAAGGGCCACCAGGCTCCCCCTGCCCCCAAGGCTGGGGCCTCTGCACCTCCTTCCACCCTCCACACTTAGGCTGCTGTGCCAAGGTTGTGTTCTCTGCCCTGTCCCACTCCATGGCGGTTACCTTGGCACTGGGCAGAGCGGTAAGCACTTAATTGCCACATTAAGAAGGGGGGATGTAAGAAACAAAGGTAATTGTGTTGGCAGCCGGGAGCTTCCTTTTCCTGGCAACAGTGACAGCCAAACCAAGCCCTGAGAAGCGGCTGCCTCCCCTCCTGCCAAGCTGACGGACACAAATAAACCGCCATCCAAACGGCACGCGTGCGGCGTCCAAAACCCCAGGCTGCAGCGACAGGCAGGCCCGCCGGCGGCACGCACATCCTGGGAATGCCCGACGTGCCAACGCAGCCATTGTGCACAGTCAGTCGGCTCCCGGGGTTCGTCAGGGGCCCTGTGCTCTGCTGACTCAACTGTTGCTTCCTGTCGCTTGTCCTGTATTAGCATTATTTTTGGAGAGGCCCCATTATTCTCCATAATCCTCATTTCAGTCAATTCGGCCAACTCTATTGTCCTGCCTGTGTCTGGGTGGCCAGAGTATAAAATATTCCAGTCACAAAACATATTAAGCAGAAAAGATTGCAGGGAGTCCATGTGTGGGCACACTCACACATACTCATGCACACCATGCCAGTGGGTTTCGGGAAGGTGAGATAAGAAAGGACAACTATCCTATAGCATCTAGGCTAAGACTTCATACACAGAAAGCAATCAAGTCTGTAGGGCTTGACATGTCAATAGAGTCCGATCTGGTTACAAAGGGTGATTTTCTCATCAAAGCCCACCTCAAAGGCTCACCAAGGGGCCCCAAAGCTCATATCCAGATTTGAGACTCTCAATGAGACATCCCCACCCCCTTTCCCATCATTACCCTTACCTGTTTGAAAAGCATCCCACTGATAATTAAATGCACCAGTTACAAAAGGGTGGCGAGGTTAATAGATAGAATACCAAGAAGCCAGCCAAGCACAACGGTCTGGTTCACACAGAGCAAGCCTGAACAAGAAGCCTTTCTATTTATTTACCAAAAGTGCATAAAAACTGGGTTGAGCTGGTAGAGGACTCTGCATGTTTGACTATTTACATACTCCTTTAGCTACTGGGAGCCACCTTGCGGAATTTCTTCCCAGCACACGCACTGCACCAATGATAGATGTCACTGGCACCATAAAAAAAAAAAAAAAACAGTACGGGGCTGCTGTGGTCCACGCGGTAATCAGAAATCAGCATAGAAGTCACAACACAGCTAGCCGGTGCCATGCACCAAAGTAAAGTTGGGATTTTTCTGAACCCAGGACCCTCCTCCATTTCCACCACAATTCTAGAATCATCACTTTCCATTCATCCCAATGTATCTTCCAACAGCTGGAAGAAAAGACTAAGTATATATATATATATATATGTGTGTGTATGTATTTAAAAGCTGAAGCCAAGAGTGACTTCTCTTAGCAGCCTAGATCCTAAGCTTGAAGGATGGGGTAGGTGGAAGAGCAACATGCCTCCAGAAGTTTGCCATGGAAGAATTTGCAGGAATATTTGCATTTGTGGATTACAATGCTAATTGTATGCACATCCAGAGATCATGCATTCTTACGTTGTCACTAACCTTGAAAGCCGGACATTGGGACCAACTTCTGGCCCATCTACAATAGGGCCAGTGGATGATATGAATCCAGCCAAGGCCTCTGTTCACATTCCTGTTTTCAGATCAGGAACTCTGAAGGCTCCTTGTTGCCTTGACACTGTTTTTTTTTTTTTTAAGTAAATTTTTTTTCCATGCTAAACTTCCCACACGCCTTCTATCTAAAAGATCCCCAAAGGCACCACTATTTGGTGTGAAGATTTTGAGCAACATTTAGATTGCTGATTTTCTGGGAGCTTGCATGCCTGTAAGTTGCTGCTGACTCTCCTTTTTACCCACTCAACTCCCCCAAAAGCCTCCACACCAAAAGTTTCACTGTTTTCTAAAAACGTCTGAAGTCCCTATAGAATGATGGGTGTGGAACTGGTGGGTTGCAAATTCATGTAAGTACAGGAGGTTTGAATAAGTTGCTAAGAAACAAGACAACAAGGAGGAAGAAAACACAGAAGGTTACACCTGCAAGAGAAAAAAGAAATATTAGAAACCAAGTACCTGGAATAAAGATTCCATTTTTGGAGCAGCTATTCTGCAGATACTTAGCACAGCTCTTTCCAAGCAAGCACAATTTCACTTTTCCCCAAGCCCAGTGTTGCAACACAGACACATCACTTCATCCCTTTGGTTTGAGGTAGACTTCTTAGGGCAAAAGGCATTTCTCCACATGCAGAAAGTCCCTTGCTCTGAGCACATACATACACACGTGCTCTTTCTTTGTATACCTGCTGACCACATGGGCGGGATGCAAATCCTGGCTGCAGAAAGGAGGCTGGTCAAATCAGAACCCCATCCTTGCGCCCTCCATGTGCCCACACCGTATCTAGAGAAGCTCAGGGACTGGGAAAGACAGCAAAAGGTATAAAAGTAAGGGCCTGTCAATTACATTCTGTGATTAGCATCATGGCAACTGGTCATTCAGGCCTGAAGTATGAAGGGGGCCAAAGCTGGCATCCCTCACACAGAAGAATGTTTCATTGGATTTTCCTAAAAAACAATTAAGTTGATCTCAGCAAGTCTTTTAATAGGATCAATGGAATTTAAATGTGAGGCTAATAAGCCAGATAACCCAATTGCTTCCCCTAACATTTCTCTACATTCATTTCACTCTGGGGCCAATGTAGCAATACAGCTAACTGGGGTTCTGAAGTTCCCAAAAAGGTTTTGGGGATGAGTAGTGGTAATTACACTAATGCATTTTTAATAAGCAGGCACTACTGGGATTTAGCACGAATTTTGGGAGGTACAAATTAACCATTTCAGTGATTTATAAGTGGTCACTCCTAAATTATTTCCTGTTAAGCCCAATTACTTCCTACAATAATGTTCTTATCACTTGGTCCCCCAAGTTGAGAATCATTAATCCAGATAGTTGCTGCAAGTTAAGCCCCTTGGAGCAGCAACAGAATGAGAATTAGAAGCCAGTGGTGAAAAGCTACCCCAAGACCAGAGCTGGGGCAGTGGACACCAAGTGGGACATACTCAGATATGATATATGGCAGGAAGGGCCGCCTCTACAAAGCCTTTCACATGCACATCAGAACGTGCACTGTATTTCATATCCGACCAAATCGTTTCCTCCTCGTCCTCTCTAGAACATGAACAGTTGCTTGGATAGGGGTCATAATTCCAAACAAAGGGCATGAATTACACGACCTTCTACACTGACCTACCCCTGCACCCTTTGCTGACACCCAGCGTCAGCAAATTTGGGAGGACTCATGCAAATGCTAATTGTGCCTGCTAGGGGTTGGGAGCCCAAAGTGGTTTGGAGTTTTGCTTTGTTTTTAGCCATATATCTTTTTCTTGTTATCTCTTGAATTCTGTGCTGAGTTCATTTATTTCCTATTCAAGGGAATCAGTTTTAAAAGACATAGTTAATTTCCAAACCAAATGAAGCTGTGCTCTCTACTTAACTACTTGCTCAGCTACTTAAGTATTTCAGTTACATTTATACTCAGCCTGGAATCATTCTTGAAAGTTGTGGACTGTGCCGTTTCTCCAACCACATACAGAAAAACAAACACACCTAAACTCCAGTTTCTCTTGAAAAGTAAAGCTTATGTTTCACAGGCCTTTTTGGGGCATCAGGGTGGAGACTTGTGATACATGTATTTGCACTAACTTCAAAAGAACCACATTCTCAGTGTTGCCCCATCGGTCTTCCCCCATTCGAGAAAAGCCGAGAGTCTATTTCATGGTTGGTGACCCGTGGGGCCTGAAACCACAGAAGAGCACCAGCAAATGCAAATCAATCGCTTCTCCTGCCCTCCCACACTATTTCCGCTCCTTTTCCATTGAGTACTAGCTGACCAAGTGTCAAAAGGGGACAGACGCACCTTCTAGGTCACTTTTCCTTGGCCAGCCTGGAGAGCAAGCCTCCTTGTTTTCATGCTAGCCATCCCTCTGACCCTACTCTCCAAAATGAGCCTCAGCCAGGCTGCTGCTTTTCCACATCACTAATAAGATTCCTTTTATGGTCTTGTGAAAAGCAAGGGGCTCCAGACAGATCCTCCGGCAGGAGGGTGGAACCACCTGCAGGCCCCTTCCCCCTAAACTCCAAACACACGTTCAAGGGCAGTGAGTATTCACAGTCAGCTTGGGCCCAGCCAGATTTAAAGGTAGCCAGGCTCTTTAGCTTAAAGTTCTCCCTAATAGGGGATTAACAAACAAGATAAATACTCTTGGTAAAAATGAAATCCCACAACAGAAGAAGTCCTTGGACCTCAAGAGAGCTTCACATACGGTTGGTTTTTTTTTTATATATAAACCCCTTTTCATGGCAGTTTTTGATAAGTGTCTTATCTCACCCACAGCAGAGGGCACTTTATAATGCCAGCTCCTGTAAACGTGGATTTTAAGAGCCACCCCAAGCTTCACACACAGACACAGCCTGATACTCTTCCCCTCTCTCCTCTCCTCTCCTCCCAGAATCACAGCCTAAGTTGGCGGACAGGAGGCAGCAGAGTGCACCCCATTAGAGCACGTGGTGGTAAGCAATCCTCTGGGGCACCGAGCTCCCCCTCTCACCACCCACCCTCCCAGCAC
Source organism: Rhinopithecus bieti (assembly GCF_001698545.2). Classification (NCBI taxonomy): domain Eukaryota; kingdom Metazoa; phylum Chordata; class Mammalia; order Primates; family Cercopithecidae; genus Rhinopithecus; species Rhinopithecus bieti. The sequence goes on from NW_016803211.1 coordinate 232,500, forward strand.
AGGCTAGGCCAAACCCTAGTCTTGGCAATGAGTCATGCCTCCTGGACAGCGGGAGCCAGGCAGAGGGCACACCCCCAACATTTCCCTTTCCTCCCCTTCTGCAATCGCACCCATCTTCCTTCCACCCATTTTGGGATGTTGCAAGGGCCTCCTTGCAGGATCTGCCAGCTGGGCCCGGGACCTCGAGCTGCTTTGGGGGCGGAATGGGGCGGAGGATGAGGCTCTATCACTTGCACCCGCAGGCACTACCTCCAGAAGACCACCCCTTCCAGGCCTTGGCACGGCCCCCGGCTTGCGGGAGCCGTGCACCCGCCCTTCCCGGGGAAGTCTGCAAACACAGCTGTTCCAGAGCCCGGGAACCGCTGGAAGTGAGGCCACAAGAGCTACACCACTCGGGGGCGGGGGCAGGAAGAGGCCGGCAGCGGGCGGGGTTCCCGGGTCTACAGCTCCTGTGAGGGCCCCAAGAACCTCCTCCTGCAGCGGCCGCCCCGGCCCCTGAGCCGAGCCCGGAGAGCGCCCCCGCACACACTAAAATCTCCCGGGGAGCAGCGGGAAACGGACTCCCCCACACCCTCCAGGAAGGACACACCCGCCCTCCCGGCCGTTCACGGGAAAGGGGAGGTTGCCAATTTGGACGGCGTTCGCAGGCCAGAACTGCGCCGAGTCGCCTTCCACGGCGCACCAGGTTTAATTAGTTAAGAAAAGAGATCAGCTACAACGACCTCTTGGCTTGGGGCCGGGAGGGTTACTCTGGGAACTTCAAGTTGCAAGTTTACACCGGCCTTCCTAGGAGCCTGGTCCCATAACCCCTCTGGGATCTCCACTTTTGTGCACTAAGCAAACAGCAGCAGGCATGGGACCCATCTCGACTACCCCAGTCGAGATCTAACTATAGTGTCCCGGCTCCCCCAACCGCCACCCCTAAAGATTTCCCCCGTTGGCGCCGAGTTTCAAGCCAAAGCCCTTTAAATCCCTCTAGCAGGGGATAGCAGAGCTCGGCCAGGCGCGGGTGTGAGTCTCCGCCTGGCCTCCTTCCCGAGTGTTCACTCACCGGCCAGGCGAAACTGAAAGGCAGCACGATGCGGTTGCGGTCGTTGCCGCGGCTGGCCTTGAGGTTGAAGGTGTTGCCCCCGATGACAGGCGTGGACCCTGAGCCGAAGCTGCAGGGTCCCCCGGCCGTGACGCGGGACTGATACTCCTTGAGGCACACTTTGAAGTATGTGTCACACTCGTCGCGGGTGCACTTGCGGTCTCCCGGGTTCCGGGCGCCACCGCAGCAGTTCCCGTTCTGCAGCTCCCCGTTCACGTTCTGCATGGACAGGATCTCCAACTCGAACTGACCCGAGGCCCCACACACCTGCCGGCGAGGGAAGGAGGAAGGTCAGCGCGGGAGAAAGCTGTTTTCTTCGAGTATAGAGGTGGCCACTCCCTCCCACTCCCCGCCGAGCCCTCCGCGCCAAGTGAAAATAATTTTGCAAAACTAGGTTCAAGGACTCAACATGATTCCGGGACAAAAATAAAAAAAAAAATGCACGAGTGCGGAAGAAATCCGACGACGACGACTGACCGGGGGTCAGGAGCGGAGCGAACGCGCCCCTGCCCGGCCTGGAGGGGTCACCCTCAGGAGGCTGGGGCTCCCGGGAGTCGGCGCGCTCAGCCCAGGTGCAGCCGCCTGGGCGCAGGGGCGAGGAGTCGGGCGCTCGAGGGCTGCCGATCCTGCTCGCTGGGCTCAACCGCCCAGGGCGCCCCGAGGGGAGGGAAAGGATGGCTGGGAGGGAGGCCCGGAGAGGGGCTCCTACCTTGGCTCGCAGGGCACAGAGCAGGGCGAGCAGGAGGCTTAGGGGGCGCCCGGGCCGGCCGCGCGTCCGTGGGGACCGCATCGCTGCGCCGCGCGCCGCGGGCACTCGGGACGCCGCCGCTGCTGTTCGCGCTGGTGCTGCCGCCGGTGCTGCAGTCGCCGCTGCCCCTGCGGCCGCCGCGTCCCGGCTCTAATATACTCCGCCGATTGGAGCATGCACGACTGGAAAACAACACCACTTTTCAAAAGCCCTTTCAAGAGCGGCCGGTTCCAGAAGGCAAAGAGCCCGGCCTCCTTTTATTATTCTGATCGCTTCTTTGAGACGCTCCCCCTCCTCTTCCACCTCCCGGCTTTCTTTCCTTCTCTCGCACTCCCCTTCTTTTATTATTATGATTATGCGCAGCCTTTTATTCCCTTTCAGATCAGCTGCATGGAAAAAGGGGGGAGGGAGGGGAGAGAAAAAAAACCCAGCCTAGCTCGCGGGCCGGCCGCAGGTAACACAATGACGCGTGCCCGCCCAGCTCTCGGAGAGGGACCCGGAGAGCCCGTCTGGCAGCCGCGGCCCGGGCTGGCTACCTCTACCCAGCACGCCGGACAGGGCGCATGCGCGCTTATTAATATTCATGAGAGGGCGTGCTCACCCAGGACACGCCCCTCCCCTTCACGTTGCTGGGGAGGGGGTAGGGCGGGGAGGAACGTGGAAGGGGTTGGGGGCTCCGGGATGCTTCGGGCTGCAAAGAAGTACTGGGGCCCCACACCAACTCCTGCCCTCGGGAGCTTCGGGCCAGGAGGGAAGGGAGAGTGCGGGGAGGTACTTGGAAGGGATGGTTGCTTAGGGACGCCTGGAGGCCCCAGCGGGGACCGCCCCTCGGGCGCCCGGGACCGGGAGCCTTTGCCCGCGCGTCGGGGCCCCAGGTGTAGGCGCCGCGGCGCTGGCTGAGCGGTCGGAGCGGGCAGCTTCCGCCTTCCGAGCCGCCTGCGTCAGCTGCGGCTTTCGCCCCGGGAGGAGGGCCTGCCTGCCCGCCGGGAGTTCGGCCCGCTTCCCGCGAGCGAGCCGCCCAGAGCGCTCTGCTGGCGGCAGAGGCGGCGGCGAGGCTGGCGCGCTTGCCGCCGTCTGCTCGCCCCGCGGAGGCGACCTGGGCAGACGCTGCTGGGAACTTTGAAAAACTTTCCTGGAGCCAGGCTTGCCGCAGATTCGAGGGGAAGCCTCGGCCGCGCCCCACCCCCTCCCAAATCCGAGTCTGCGGAGCCTGGGAAGGCTCCCAGCTTCCTTTCCAAAGCGCGCCGGGGCAGAGGCGCGGGGAAACCGGGGGTAGAAGGCGGCGGGCACGTCGGGGCGGTGTTCAGGCTTTGGGAAGGGCCGGCGGAGATGCTGGTGGGCTTGGAAGCCCTCCCCGGCCCGCCGCCCCGGCCGCAGTGCCGGTATTGCACCTGTAGGCGGCCTCCGAGTTGCTCTCTGGGTGGCAAGGGGCCTGGAAGGGGCCGTGTCCCCACCACCGCCAGCCGCGGAACTTGCCTTCTCTGGGGTGGCAGTGGAAACCGATACTGTTTTCCACCTTGAGGCAAGCCTGGCAATTAACAGCTACACTCCCGGTCATAATCAAGGTCGAAGAAAGCCCATGGCTGGCCGTAGCCTCTGCCAACCCCTCTCCCAACGGGCTTGCTGTTGCATTTGAGGGGGCCTTTATATGGAAACATCGACTTCCTTTGAAGGGTGGACAAAGTTTTGGTCCTAGCAGTGGGTATGTCCTGCGGAAAAGCGTGACTATTCAGCGGCCTGTTTGGGACTTGAGTTCTCCTGGGTGTGGGACGTGATGGGCTGGCAATAGGTCAAGGGAAAATAGTTTCCAACATGCTGAGTTATGAGCATAAAAGGGTGGGTGTTTGTGGTTATCAACTTATTGCATTTGATGGGAGGCTCAGTATGAACAACATTTTCAGTGCCAGATCTCATCATTCTGAGGAATAAACTAGGGCAACTAACTGACCTCTTTACATAGGTTCAAAGCTACCAAGGATGGTTAGGAGTCTTGGCATTTTAGCAGCCTACGAAATGCTCCTAAGAAAAGTGCTTTCTTAGTGTTAATGTGTCCCATCTTGAGCACTGGCAAGAGAATCCATGTTTTGGAAGGGAGGTTTCTAAGAACAGAGCAGGTTTACGGCTGGTCATGTTAGCAAGTGGAGTAGGCAGCAACAACCTGGGTGTTTCAATGTGTCCCAGCCTCCCTTCTCCCAGTTATCCTAAATGCAAGGCATCCAGTTGTCAACTGTAATCCTATCTACACTTTTCTCACTGAAGTTTCCATCAACATCAGTCTCCCCACTTATCTGTCCTGTTATGATTTATACTCCCAAGTATCCCTGAGTTTGGGTGCTAAATAACGGTTTAAAAGTAAAATGGGCCGGGCGCTGTGGATCGCGCCTGTAATCCCAGCACTTTGGGAGGCCGAGGCGGGTGGATCACGAGGTCAAGAGATTGAAACCATCCTGGCCAACATGGTGAAACCCCATCTCTACTACAAATGCAAAAATTAGCTGGGCGTGGTGGCGCATACCTGTAGTCCCAGCTACTCGGGAGGCTGAGGCAGGAGAATCGCTTCAACCTGGGAGGAGGAGGTTGCAGTGAGCTGAGATCATGCCACTGCACTCTAGCCTGGCGACAGAGCGAGACTCCATCTAAAAAAAAAAAAAGGAAAGCAAAATGGTGCTGAAAAAGGCTGGTGTGATCTTAAAGTACACACTCCTTAGAGTTCCCTGTGTCTGACCCTCTTTTAATTCTGTGCCTTGTGCCCCACACAGCTCTCAGGAAAGAGGCTGCAGAGCCAGACCTTTAGTTGAAGTGTTTAGATCTCCACCTGGCTTCACCTAGAAGGGCTACCTGAGGTTTCAAGTGCCACCAGTTGCAATCTGGGCCACGTGCAAGCTGGTGTCATCTCCAGTCCACCAGTGAATTTTGCCCATTTGACTGATAGGAAAGAAAATATAGATTCTGAGAGGTGAAAACTATCTGATTAACCCTAACAAGAATGTCAGATCACTAATAAACAAAATTTTCATGTCAAATAGCACAGAGTCGCACACCCTTCCTGAGCCTGGGAACCCACTTTTAGAGAAGGCAGTTGTGGGTTCTCTAAACCCACAACTGGGTTTAGAGAATTCTTTTGAAAATTTTCAGTTGGGGCTCTTCCAAATAATTGGGACTCCCCCAAAAAGCCAGTCACGTTTACCACAACAGACACTGAGTGGAAGCTCTATCCTCCGCTTCCTTGAAGCCAGTTGTCAGCCCCCCTCCTTAGAGAATGAGGAACTGCTGCTGAAAGAACTGAAATACAGAGATTCCCCCTTGGTCGAGCCTTATCCTGCTTTGGGGTATAGCCTCCAAGTGTAAATGCATATTCCAGAAAAACATTCCTGTGGAAAATGCCATCTTTAGCTATCATACCTACACCTGAGAGAAGGGGAGGGGCTTGTGGTCAGTTACTATCTGACCTGTCTTGCGTGCTCAAAACATCATCCTTGGATATCTTTTCCTTTAATTCTAAAAAGATGATGGATGCCTCATTTTTTCTTTACCCAGAAAACTTGCCCCACCTTTATCTAGTCAACAACATATAGCAGTTCTGAACCCGCAGAGGCTTTATAAGAGATATTCTAGCTATATTAGCTGTATTTAAATACATCTAATCAACTTAATCCTTGGTTAACCAACACTGCGGTTAAAATAATCTAATCAATATTTATTGTGAACTGCTATTATAAGCACTAACATCGATGATCTAAAAAATATTATGTTAAGTGAAATAAGCCAGACACAAAAGACTATATCCTGTATGAATTTATTTAAATGGAGTTCCAGAACAGGCAAAACTGGTGAAAAAAAGATCACAAGAGTGATTCTGAGGGTGGGTGGATGGGAGTAGAGATTCATTGGGATGGGCTTGAGGCTCTTCTGGGGGCATTGTGGGGTAATGTTTCATATTTTTGATAGGTGTTTGGGCTACACAGGTGTATGCATTTGTCAAAATTTATTAAATAGTACATTTAAGATTGTTGTATTTCATTAAGTGTTCAAAAGAGAAAGAAAGAATTGTGAACAGATATTCACCTCCAGTTATATGAGTGCTGAAGCATTTAACAGGGAAGTGGAATGATATCTGCAACTTACACTGAAATGCATACAAAATTAGAGGGATCAGAGAGGATGGCTAGGTGGGTAGATACATGCTGAAACAACATAGTAAAGTCTTTTTTTCTTTTTTTTTTTTTTTGGAGACGGATTCTCACTCTGTTGCCCAGGCTAGAGTGCAGTGGCACAATCTCAGCTCACTGCAATCTCTGCCTCCCGGGTTCAGGTGATTCTCCTGTTTCAGCCTCCCAAGCAACTGGGATTAGGCACATGCCAACATACGTGGCTAATTTTTCTATTTTTAGTAGAGATGAAGTTTCACCATGTTGGCTATGCCTGCTCTCAAACTCCTGACCTCAGGTGATCCTCCTGCCTTGGCCCCCCAGAGTGCTGGGATTACAGGCATGAGCCACCGTACCCGGTCAGTAAAGTCTTAATGGTAGAATTTAGGTGTTACAGTGGTGTTCACTGCAAAATTTTTGACATTTTTCTAAGTTTGAAAATTTTCCTTCTTAAATCTTGGGGAAGATAGTTATTGAGTTGCCAGGTATTTTGTATGGTGCCAAGAATATGGTGGGCAACACGGCAATATTGGTCTTCAGCACTGCTGGGTGGAGAGTGTGTTTGGAAGGAATGGTGATGGTGTAGATTTTAAGAGTGAACGAAAGGAAAGTAGTTCTTTCCTCCCATTCTTCATTCCAGTTAGGTTCAAATTGTAGAGAAGGCACATATAAAATATCCGTTAAGATCTTCCTTATTCCTTGTTTGGACATTGCAGAGACGTTAACACAGGTTCACAAATCCTGTTCCACGGATATGATATCTTTTTGTCGCTTTCCAGTAGAGCCCGATGAAACTCACATGTCCCCCCAGGTTAGTGCCTCCCATGAACTCTGTCCAGCCAGCTCTCTAAGGAAGCACAGCATCATTCTCCCACATCACATCACAAGATATTCTACAAGGAAAAACAAAAAAACAAAAACCACCAACCTATATGTAACAGACACTGAAAAATCAGGGTATAGTTACAGCAGCCACTACCAGGCTACAAGTTTGCTCATTCAAGCATAAATTGAGTAGATCCAGCTATTTTTTTTCCCAAAGCTTCATCATATGTACACAAGAGATCTGGATTAATTTTTTGAAACCAGAACGATGATTTTTTGCATTATCAACAGTGATTTTATATGAGCACATGTTAAACATTGTCTTGGTTTTATCTTGAGCCCAGGTAGTTATGATTTTGCCCTCCCTGCCCCAATCCTGTTTCATAGTCATTATGTGGAAAACCATTAGGATGAATAGAATTATGTATCCACATGCCCTTTACCAAACCAATCACAGAAAGTCGCCTAAATGCTTAGATGCAAAATCTAGGAACTACGGGACTAATATTTACATTTTACTCCTTAGTTAAAATCAAATGTTCTTTGTGAAGCTAGAGTGTGGGAGAAGTCCTACATACAAAATGTACTTTTTTCTTAGAGTTCAGTCTTTTCAGGGAAAAAAAAAATGTGGGTGTAAGTTGCTATTAAATTGGCATTCTCAAAACAAGTGTAAATGATTCACTTATCCTCCTTTTCTGTGGCACTGATACAGTGAGTCGTCTGTTCTTGTGAATGGCACTTGAATGACTTAACCTATAGATATTCTGGGATAGAATTTTTTTTTTAAGCAAATTGGTCCATTTGTACAGTTGACTGATTTAAATGCAACTAACAATTTTCTATAATTGCAAAGTATGAGCTTTTACAAGCCTTTTCATCTCCTGAAAGGTTCTGAAAATTACACTTCCAGAAGCAGGTAGTATTTGGAAATTACCACAATACAGTTTTCTCTGTGAGTACTTTTCATCTCATTTGCACTCACCTTTTCCAAACGCATGCCTCCAGACCTCAAATAAATAAATAAATAAATAAGATAAAGTAGTCGCTGGAACTTGAGAAAGGAGAGCTAAATGTATTTAGTTATCTGAGAAAATTTCAAATTTTCACATACATAAATGTGAGAGTCAAAGAAAGGTGATTGCACCTGCCAATGACATGAAAGTAACAGAGCTTTGAATTACATATTTCATGTTCAGGTTAATGGTCCCAAATAAATTATAAGACTGTGTCTGTATTTGACACTTTTGTTCTCAAGCCAGTGGTTTCTGTACTGATGGCTTCCTCTAAATTAGAAGTTATTAAGAACATCAAAAGTGAATCATTGCAATGCTTATGTTTGATTTCCCATTGGGAAGATAAATAGTTGTTTTTATTATTGCTTTATGCTAAGAGCACTTAAGGATGACTAAATGAAGAAATATTAGCTTCAACACAGAAATATTGGTACAAGTACCAACTATACATTTCTAGGTCCTTAGATATTAGTCATAACACAGGTTTGCTGATACGTAGATTTTCATAAGCATCATTCAGAAATTATTTCAGAGAAATATCAGAGGTTCTTTTTGCTTTTGGAAGGATGGCTAAGACATAGAAAACTTAGAATGACTATAAAGAAGAAAGTTTAATTTCCAAAAGATGGTTATTTCCTCCACTGAAGTGATAATATTTCTTAAAAGCCAGATGAAAACTAGAGAAGTGAATTATTCTACTTGAGGATAGTTTGGCAGAAATTCATGTGAAGAGAAGTTGCGGTTGGGGGGTTGGTTTTCAATAGACCACACAGGTAATGTAATGCGGCTACTAGGAAGGGCAGGGCTCACAGTCTGAGGAATGTAGGGGTGGCAGTCAAGGAAAAATCATAGCCCCAGCATATTCTGCATTAGACTTAACACATCTAGAGGGGTCTGGCCAGCTCTGGGCTGGAGATTTTTTGGAATTGTGGTAAAATATACATAAATATCACCATGTGAACCAATTTTTAATTCTGTTATGTTCAGTAGATTCACATTTTGTGCAAAATTTACAGAACGTTTTCATCTTGTAAACCTGAAACTCTATGCCCATTAAATAACAACACCCATTTACCTTCCTCACCCACCCCCAGCCCCTGGCAATCGCCATTCTACTTTCTGTCTCTGTGAATTTGGCTACCCTAGGTACCTCATAAGTGGAATCATATGGTATTTGTCCATTTATGCCTGGCTTATTTCACTTAGCACAGTGTTGTCAAGGTTCATCCATGTTGTAGCACATGTCAGAATTCCTTTCTGAGGCTGAATAACATTCCAGTGTATTTTTAGACCACATTTTGCTTATTCATTCATCCACTGATGGACACCAGAGTTGCTTCTACCTTTTGGCTATAGTGAATAATGCTGTTCTGACCATGGGTATGGGTGTATAAGTATCTATTCAAGACCTTGCTTTCAATTTTAGGGGGTATGTACTAGGCACCATTTTTTTTTTTTTTTTTTTTTGAGACCGAGTCTCACTCTGTCACCCAGGCTGGAGTGCAGTGGCACGATTTCGGCTCACTGCAACCTCCATCTCCCTGGGTTTAGCGATTCTCCCACTTCAGCCTCCCAAGTGGCTGGGATTACAGGCACATGTCACCACGCCCGACTAATTTTTGTATTTTTAGTAGAAACAGGGTTTCACCATATTGGCCAGGCTGGTCTCGAACTCCTGACTTTGTGATCCACCTGCCTCGGCCTCCCAAAGTGCTGGGATTACAGGCATGACCCACCGCACACAGCCTAGGCACCATTTTTTAAGAGAATATTGACCAACTGGGCCACTCCCAGAAAAAGGTGGTAAAATGTCTAAAAATACAGACCTTTAAGCAGAGCAAATGAAGGATTGAGAGGGTCTAACCAGAGAAGAGGAGAAAGGAGTCATAGCAGCTCTCTGCAGTGTGGGGAAGGCTGACTTGAGAGCGGACTTCAAATGCTGCAGATGGCAGAATAGGCTTAATGGGTGAGGTTACAAGGAAATTGATTTTGACTCAGCAACAAACTTTGTTTTCATAAGAACCATTCCTTAATGGAAGAGGCTCCCTTGGAGATAGTGAGTCCCTGCCATCTATGGATATCAAACAGGCTGCTGTGGACCATTGTCAGTGGCAGGAGAGAGGGAGGTTCCCTTTCCTGGATGGGAGGTTGAACTGAGTGATTTCCTGGGAATCCACTCTTTATGAGGCCACCGCAAAATAAATGGGTAGGGTGGAAATCAGGTCTATAAACATAAAGAGCAGCTAGGAGCCAGCTTTTAAACAAATGTGAAGTTGATGCCACTGATTGAGGATGATCACAACCTGGAGTACAGGGGTGACCATTTTGCACAGATTTATCTGCTTCTTGAACTCACTTTTCTGGGATCCATTGCACACATATTACCTGAAACAAGTGAATCAATTCTAAATGTCACAGCACTGGTCATCATAGCTTTGGTCTTATTATTATACTTTCACCTTTGCGATTATGAATGCAGTCTGAGGACCAGCAACATTGGCATCACCTGGGAGCTTGATAGACATTCACAATATCAGACCCCGTCCCACACCTTTTAACTCAGTATCTACAATTTCACAAGATCCTCAGGTGATTCGTATGCACATTAAGGTCTAAGAGGCCTTAATCTAACCCACAACAACAGAAATATTCCAGAGTTAGTAGAAGTTATCAAATGATCTTTCCACTGAATGATTGCAATACTCTATCACTGGGTAAAAGTATTGGCTAATCAAATCCACCTTTGATTGTCCCATTGTGAACTCAGTGTTGTAATGGAAATTATAATTATTTAAGTATATATAGACCAGATAGTTTTTAAAATAATTTTCAGCAACTTTCAGGTAAAATATATAAGCCAATAGAAAAATATAAGTGAATAAATATCAAGATCAAGGAAAATGGAGCTGAAGATGGAAGATCAAGATCAGTGACAGGCAGGTCAAGGACGGCTACTTCAGTTGAGAATTGGATGCTGAGCTCCTTGACAGCCAAAGTAGCTAAGAAAACACAGTCGGCTACAAGATTAACATTCTCCATGCAGAATCAACAAGCTAATCCTTCAGATGAAGCAAAGCTTTTCCTGGCATTTTGTTATGAAAGATATTCACATATGTGTGAGCATATAATTATAAATATTTTGGGTGGCCTTGGGTCTTACATATATGGAATGCAGAGGAAATGCAACTGCTTCTTAGAATGGTGCACCCTGAACTGAGGGCATGGCAACAAAGCACAGCTCAGAGGAAGCAGTTTGGAGGGGAGGTGGGGGTGGATTGAAGACTCTATCATTGCCATGGGGCAAGCTGGACTAACGAGCCAGAGGATGAAAGGTTATGGGGAGGAGAAGTAAGTAGTCGCAGATGAGATCATCTTTGACCAGTCAGCCTCCATCTGACCTACCAGCTGACTGCAGACACATGAGCAAGCCCAGCTGAGATCAGCCTACTGGCCCAGATCAGCAGAACTTTCCAGTCAACTCATAGACTTGTGAGAAATAACAACTGGCTCTTTTAATTCAAGTTTGGAGCTGGTTTGTTATGAAGCACTATCGTGGCATTAGATAACTACTGCAGCCCTCATGGGTAAAAAATTTTAAAGAAAACAGAACTACAAATGTCAGCTTTTAAGCATTCAATGAATGATCATTGTTAGTAGTAAACTTCTGTGAGCTAAACATAGTCAAGACCGGCCAACCTTAACTCAATAATCTCCACTTGAGAAAGCAAGCTGAAATGTGAGTTAAAGTGGCCTTATTACAGGAATAATCAAGTCTGCTCCAACTTATCTTAAAAAATAAGTTATTTGTTGGCTCCCCTGAAACAATCCTGATAAAGACTCTTATAACCAACTTCCACTTAACCTAATCACTGGATTAACCAATGTTCACCATTCCTTTAATAAATACTGACTGTTCCCCACAGCGTGGAGAACTCTTGAAGTAAATAGACTGAGCTCTCGTGTTCCTATGCAGTTAGTTCTGTTTCAAAGAGGGAATGGGCTGTTATACTTCCCAGTAGTCAGTTGGGAGGGTTCCCAAATCTGTATATGCCAATTGTACTTATTATATCATTCAGCTCAATATTACATAAACTGATGAATATGAGTGCTTAAAAAAGATAGTGCTCCTATGCAACCCAAGTTAAATGTAACTTGATGAAAATAAATGTGAGAAGCTAAAAATGAATTTTATTCAATGAATGTCACCAAGACAATTTTAAAATAATATTTAAATATTCTGAATAATCTAGAAGAATTCTGCATTCAGATTGTTTTCCAAATGTCTTTTAGCTTTCCAATTTGACCAAAAATAATAAAATAGCTTGTTATAGATGCGATAAGCTGCAATACTAGCAACTTAAAAGTTTTGTCTTATATCAAAAGATAGGCAAATACATATTCACTTATACATTTGATATTAAAGTAAAACATTTGTGTCTCATGTTTTATGGTGCCATCTTTAGCCAACATTTTTGATTAACCAACCAATTACTAGTGATGGTTGTATCACTTAAGAAGGTTTTATTCTATTAGTAGAGCCTGGACCAATGCCTGACACATAACAGGAGCACTATTACTAACTGCTGAATGAATTTGTTGGATGAATTAGGGGCAAATTGCTGGCAATGCACATTACAACCAAACCAGGCATGTTTTCACACACCAATGTGTTTTAATACTGAGTTTAAAAATAAACCTGACTTTTTACTTTAACCATACTTTCTTTAACCTTACTTGTAGAAGATGGAGGAACAGCTTAGCTTTCCAATATTTCTCTAAATATTGCTTGTTTATACCAGGTCTTCAACAAAGGCTGATAATGCAGGTTTTTGGTGTTATTGGCAGTGTCCCACTAGCATGTATCAGAATCACCTGGAGGCCTTGTTCAACTATAAATTGCTAGGCTCTATCATGGAGTTTCCATTTAGTAAGTCTGAGGTAGGACTCCAGAGTTTACATTTCTGACAAGTTGCCAAGTGACGCTATTCCAAGGAACAAACTTTGAGAGTCACTGACCTGGTATACCTCCAAAATAGGCAATTACCAAAGTCATCTGCCTCTTCCTCTGGCCATTTACCCCAGTCCATTTAATTCCTTCAACGTCTCACCTGATACTGGATTTGACTTCAATGTTCTGGCAACAAGTATTGAATTGGTTGGGTAAATTGATGGGATGAATATTGAATTGGCTGGGTAAGTTAATTGGCTGGGATGAGGCAACAGATATATAAACCTAGGTTATGGGCCAGGTACAGTGTTGTTTTATTGTATTTTATAATTTAACCCCCACAGCAACACTATAAAGTTGATATTAATATCTCCATTTTATAGATGAGAAAAACTGAGGGTCAGAAAGGTGGTACACTTCTATAACCAGCATCACTTTTTCACTTAGTATCATCTAGTTGGAGGACACACAGCTAGTAATCAGTGGAGTAAGGGTCAGGATCAACTGAGACTGAAGGCCCTGTTCTTTCCACAACATCTAGTGGGAATATAAATTATCAGGTCACTAAGATGAACACTTAAATCTAAAACAGGACTTCTTGGACTTTAATGTGCATGTGAATCTCCTGGACATCTTGTTAAAAAATAGATTCCTATTCTACAGTTCTAGGACAGGCCTGAGATTTTGCATTTGTCACAAGTTCCTAGGTGATGGTGATGCTGCTGGTCCAGGACCACACTTAGAAAAGCAATGCTCTCAACCCTATTTGCTTGGGTGCAGAGTCTAGGATGTCCCTTGGCAGGAAGTGGAGGTCCTGAATGGCCCTTCAGTTATGTTATACACACAATACAATTTGCCTTTCATTTTCTCAGTGAAGAATTAGAAGAGGGAACCAAAGGGAAATTTATATTAAATGAATAAGCACAAGAAAGAATGCCAAGGTTGTATATTCTTCTTGAGAAAAGGGAGAATGAGCTGAAGAAAAAGGAATTGGGACTGCCTGAGAACCAACTAGGGAATATGGTCACCTGTTCACCAACTGCAGCAGCATGTGATGGGAATCTAGAACAATCCACTCTGCCCTCTCAGTTACCACCTACCGGAAAAGGGAGTGTGGAATTATAATGAAAGCAGCTAGGAGGGCCAGGAGCTTTAAAATCCCTCTTCATACCTTTCATGGCGTACCTGTTGCTGTTTTATTTTCCTTCTTTGCATATGGTAACATTTGCTGCTTTTGGTAGACAGCTCTATGAATTTTGACAAACGCATGCAGTCATGTAATCACCCCCGTGATCAAGACGCAGAACATATCCACACTCCCCTAGTCCAATCATGTTGCCCTTTGGTCCTCATTCCCTCCTCCTGTGCCTATAGTTTTGCTTTTTCTAGAATGTTCCATGGATGGCACCAAACAGTATGCAGCCTTTCGAGTGTGACTTCTTTCACTTAGCATTGTGTATTTGTGATTCATTCACGTTGTAGTGTGTCTTCAAAGTTGGATCCTTTTTTATTGCTGAGTGATAGTCCACACAGGGATGTTGTTTATCCATCCCCAGTCCAGAGATCTTTGGGTTGTTTCATTTCTTATTGGTGGTGAATAGAGCTGCTGTACATTTGAGTGCAGGTTTTTGTGTAAACACACCTTTTACTTTTTCTTAGGTAAATATCCAGGATTGGGATTGCTGCCTCATATGGGAAGTGTACATTTCACTTTTTTGGGAAACTTGCTAAACTGTTTTCCAGAGTGGCTGCAGCATTTTGCACTCTCCCCAGCAATGGATGAATGCTCTTTCTGAGCCGCACGACCCACACGCTCTTCTCAGTACCCAGACACACACGGGCGGGCAGACACCCTTCACTGCAGGGATTTCAGTGAGGTCGCTGTCAGAGCAGGAGCCACCTGGGAGAAGACTGAGGTCAGAGGTTTTGGGAAAGCCAGCCAGCCTGGGCTTACCTCCCCCGGTCCTTCCGAGCCTTCAGGCCCATCTGTTAGGGCCCTTGCGCCTCCTCCTTGAAGAAGCCTTTGAGCCCACCTCTCTTCCCAGCAAGTGTGCAAGCCCCAAAACACCACCCTCCTGGTTTAGGCTTTGTTGTCAGATAATGTGACTTTGAAAGGAAGCCCCTCCCCTCGCACCAAAAGGAGGATAAGAAAGGCGCTCAGATCAATCCTCAGCAGATACACGGAGTCGCAAAGCTCCAGAAAATCCTTTATTCTCTTTTCTGAGCAGCTGCTGCGGCAGCACCCCGCCCCCAGCTCTGCCCCCGGTGGAAACCCGAAAGCTATTCATATCATTTAATCCTGTTGAAAATCCTCTTCGCTCTCTCTCGCTGAGGTGTGGTCGGCTGAGGTAAACCTGGGCTTAATTCATATGTTGGAAAGCAGATGAAAGGTGTCACATGATTTTACATTCTATTTAGGAAACTGACTCTTCCCTAATCTAGAAGCTTCCACTCATTACCCATTTGAAAGCGGTCAAAATAAAATCTTCAAGGAAAAGTCACAATTGGGTTTTCTTTGAAGGTGCATTCACTTCAGAAAACAAAGCAAAAGAGCAGAGGTAAAGTATAGATGGTTCAAGGGGGTTGGAGTTGATTTTTACCTATGTATCACTCAGCTTAAACATCTACCAGATTGTTTACATTTTATCCTACACACGGCAATAGAAAACTCTACAACCATTTTACCCTGTTGCCAGTCATGGCCACATATTTTAGTTCTCTCTCTTGCCACCAAGAAGTATTAGATCTTATAGCTAAGTTCTTTAATTTTAAGAAATTTGGACATAAGATACTGTAAAGCTATATCCAGAATGAGTGTCCAGTCTACTCTCTTTTACTGCAGAGCTCATTGATATGCATCACTGGAAACATGCTCTCTGACCTTCTCAGGTGTTTTTAGGCTGGGAGAAGACTCCCCATAAGAGGAGTTTCATAGTTCCACCAGTTATAGAGAAAGCAAAAGAGCACAGGCAATTTCATCCATATTCAGAGAATAAATTTCTTCTGGCTTGTTTCAAGACCCAAACAGTATTTGGAGAATAAATGATCCCAGATGGCTAATTAAGGGCGACTTCCTTATACAAAAAATTATTTTAAGAACCCCCATGAAAATCTCAATTCCCTGGCAGGTAATATTTATTAAACTTCTCCTAAACATAGGCTGGTCCATGAGGCATACTGGAGAAACACAAATGTAAAGTCTATCCCAAAGGGCTTTGTAATCACAGAGTACATGAAAAAATATCAGAGCAGTAGCAGGGATATTAAACCCATAGTCAACATGCACAACCTTAGCTGTACACTGGAATCACCCAGGGAACTTTAAAAATTGTTGATGCCTGGGCCCCACCCCCAGAGATCCTGATTTAATTGGTCTAGGTTACAACCCGGGCACTGAGACTGTTTAAAGCTTCCAATGTGTAGCTAAGGTTAAAGTCTGCCGTTCTAGCTAAACAAACCATGCACTAAGCAAGTGAATGAATTAATGACTTTACCAGAGCCTTCTCTTTCACAGTGGACCCATCTAATGTGTGTCTCATGGCGAAATGGTCCAGGAAAGTTAGGTAAGAGGAAGCTGTAGGACACATAAGACTGGGATCTGGAGTTGTGTGAGAGAGAAACTGAGAAAATGCCACACTGACACTTGTCAAGTGGAAAATATGGTTGAGTAATGGAAGGACCAGAGAGAGCAGGAGAGTCCTTAGAAAAATGTGTTTCTTGTGGATAGTGCTTTACAGGTTAAAATCACTTTCATATCATAAATACGGAGGTAAGAAAGCATAAAGAATGAAAGTCAGTCTTGGGTTAAAGTTCCAGCTCTGCTACTGATTAACTCTGGAATCTTGGGCAAGTTACTTAAATTGCCTCAGTTAAGTAACTAAGCCTCAGTTTCCTCATCCGTAGAGTGGAAATAATAACAGTACATTTCTTATAAGGTGGCTGGGAAACTTAAATAATGTATGTAGAATGCTTAGTTCAATGCCTGGCACATGGTGAGCTCACCACATGTCTGAGTTGCCATTGCCGTTATCTTCAGCATAGTCATTATTGTTTTGGTGTGGAATGGAGACCTATGGTCAGCTTCAACCAAGGGGTATAGGGAAATGAGAAGTGAGTGAAGTTTGTTCTGAATGAACAGAGTAGGAACTAAAAATTGTAAAAATCTCCACAAACTAAGGCCAAAGGAGCTGTTACATTATGGTTGGAACATTTGATCTCTCAAAGGCTTCATTTATCTGTGACAAAGTTTATGCTTGCATGGCATTTTCAGAGGAAGGGCAGTAGAACTTAACTAGGGAGTGAGGCAACAGGTTATATATAATAGTTACTCAGTTAAAAACTTGATGGGTTGAAACGAAAGCCTCTTGAGTAGCTGTGACACTAACTCTTGGATGAAGCTTGACTATGCATGAAAGAATAGTGTGGCTAGGCAGTCAGGCCACACTCAGTGACAGAGAGCTGAGTCCTGGGCTTGAGTGGATGCACCTGGGAAAGAGGACCGAGATGAGTGAGGAGAAAGAGAGCACTGGTGTATGTTTGAGAGGTTGCTAATAGGTCATAAGCCACAGAGTTGAAGGGGCTGCTGAGGGTGAAGTTGAGATGGTCTTAGATTAGTGAAGAACCCGCTCTCATTTGAGACCCTTCTTTAGGTTTTGTGGCCCTTGAACCCCCATGAAAATCTCAATTCCCTGGCAGGCAATATTTATTAAACTTCTCCTAAATACAGGCTGCTCTTCCTTTGCGTGGCAGGAAAAATGAGAAGGGTGGCAGGGAGGGTCTGATGTTCCTCCCAAGATCAAAGGTAATGTATACTTGTTGGTTTTATGGCCTCAGACCAAGACACAGGTGATGATTGCCAATTTCCCTTTTCATTCCAAGGTCCTAGGCACCCACTGTCTTCTAACTGCCTTCTCTCAATGTCCTTCCTGCTGTTTTCAAAGTCCTTCTGGGGCTGACCTCTCAGAGAGCTACCAGATAGTTCCTTATGATCCCTCTAGCTTAATGCTTGTCACAATGAAGTCTCCATTAAGAATCACCTCCAGAAGTTGTTAAACAGATTTTCATCCCTCCCCCTACCAAGAGTCTGATTCAGAAAGTCTGGAGTGGGGCTGGAGCATTTGCCTTTTAGTAAGCTCCTATATGGTGCTCTGGCTGCTAGCCTGAGGTCCACACTTTGAGTAGACCTCATCTGACCACCCCACAACCCCAGCCCCTGCTGCCCCCAGGATTCTTGAGTGTGTGCCTTTGCTAATCTCCTAGGGTCGGGGATTAACTTTAGTAAATTCTCCAGGGAATGTTACTTGGGATTCTGGCTTCAGATGGGGGATTCTCAGTAGATGTTTTTAAATAGGACTCGAATATTGGTCTTTTTGGAAGAGATTTTATGGAAAACAGAGTCTATGATGCCCACATTCTTCTAAGGAGAGCCACCATTGCATAACTGTGTCCCATCTAAGCTTAAGAGACATGAAGGTATAAGACGGGGGTGAGATGTGTTATAAAATTTTGTAAATTATTTGAAGTCTATATGCCAATGGGCCTTTTTCTTTTTTTTTGTTTTTTTTTTTTTTTTTGCACCTGGCGGAATTTTGAGAAAGAAGACATCCTCCCTCTAACAATCATCTTTCTGACAATTTGTTCATTCTGCTGAGCTTCCTTTGAAGTTTGAGTCTCAAAACCAAAACTTTCCACAAGGGCTTCTTTGTTTCTTCCTGATCTGCCGGGATGAAATCCTCAATTCGGCTTGCCCTACCTCACAAACAGCACTTATATGTATGCTAGAACTGCCTTTTTTAAAGGAGTAAAATGCAATCTAAATGTTCTGCCAAAACAAAACCCTCTGGTTTAACAATAGTCCTGGTTTCTTCCAACACGTAGACTTTTGGGGTTTGGTAACTGAAGGGGGTGAAAGGTTCTGTTGGTTCTCAGAGACTCCAAGGTCTCCCTATGGATGGCCAAACTGCGAAATCGGAGCAGCCCAGAGTTTGGTGTAAACAAGTCCATCTTAATTCCTATTTGGGGTTTGTCATTGCTGAGTCCTCTGAGAAGCCTCAGTGTAGAATTGCCTTATCTAACTAGTTCCATTCTGTGGACTTGCCACCTGTCCCAAGGCAGCCTACATTGAGTGAGGCCCAGTGCCCTTGCAAAAGAGGTGATTCTTAGACAACAACTGGAGTTTATTTTGATCTCTATCTTTTGAAGCCAGAAACTGTTCGTTCATGTTTAACTTTAAAAAAAGCTGTGATTTTTTTTTTTTTTTTTTTTTTTTTTTTTTTTTTTCCCTAGAGCAAAGCAGCAATTTGAAGGCAGGATTCTATTAAAAAACAGACAAATAATTCCCATTCCTTCCTGGTCCTGCCTATTGTTTTCCTAAGTTTGTTTGCATTCCCGGGTTGAATCCTTCTGGCTAACCCTCCAAAGAGAGGGTCCCGGGCACTGCCGTCTGTGAGGTTGACTGTCTCATGAGGTCCTTGGGGAACACATCCTGTTTCTCCCTCAAAGAGGCAATTGGAGGATGTGAGAGAACGTCTCCTGTCTTCTCCATTCAGAGAGCCTTTTTATTTCCTCCCTATGTTTTGTCTATAGACGGCTTCAGTCTTCCTAAGAAGAACTATTCCTAGGAAGAAGTGTTGGTCTGGAGCCAACATCACTTATAGGTAATACTTTGTAGACTAAAGGTTGGTTTAAAGAACCCATGACCCTGTCCTCAACAAGTAATCCACCCCATCCTCAAGACACACACTTTAAACAGAGTTATACAGCACCAGCAACATGCCTTTAGATGCATTCAGCTGATCCCACCCTATGTGTGACACACACTTTCATGCCATGAAAGGTGTCGCTAACACTTGGCCATGGATCTTTTTACCCAAGGAGTCCTGCTATGCTTGACATTCTTCATGTAGTCATTGCCCAGCAACCAGAGCTGAGATGCTAGTTGTAACCTAGGAGCCATCCCTGAGTCAAGTATTGACTTTTCTTTTTAAAATTATTATTTGTCTTATTCTTACATATGTATTGGAGGAATGTTGAGCTTTCTTTATTTTTTATTTTTATTTTTTTATTTTTTGAGATGGAGCCTCACTCTGTTGCCCAGGCTGGAGTGCAGTGGAGGGATCTCAGCTCACTGCAAGCTCTGCCTCCCAGGTTCAAGTGATTCTCCTGCCTCAGCCTCCTGAGTAGCTGGGATTATAGGCAAGCACCACCACACCTGGCTAATTTTTACATTTTTAGTAGAGACAGGGTTTCACCATTTTGGCGAGGCTGGTCTCGAACTCCTGACCTCAGGTGATCCACCCACCTCGGCCTCCCAAAGTGTTGGGATTACAGTCGTGAGCCACCGCGCCTGGGCAACTTTTCTTTTAAAAGGAAAATATTCTGGAGACAGTGATAGTGTGATATTGTCACCTGTATGTGCTTTTTGGGGCCTTCTTTTTCCCCAGATCCACAGGACTATGCTGGCCTAAATGGGGAGAGGGGTGCCACACGGTCCTGTGTTTCCTTTCTCTTTGAACGGTGTGGGTTCCTACTGGTAAATGCAGATGCAGTTGGCAGTGCACGCAAGTAAGCAGTTGCTTGCTGAGAAAATTCCTAACTGAAAATTCCTAAATATTGAGAGAGGCAACAATTTTTTCTCAGTCTAAACATGAAAGAGCCACTGCTGATTAAATGTATCTGGTAAAGAATCTTTTCCTAAAGTTTTAAACTGAAACCTCTAAAACCTTTTCCCCAGAGTATTCCAAATACAGACGGGTAAATTGTGTTTTTTCCAAGTTGCCTTTTCCTGAGGGAAAACTAGTGATGTCCAAGGCTGGCAGACATGGAGCTCTGCGCATCCTGATACAGATAGGAACTTTAGGCTAGCAAAAAATCCAAATAAACAGATTTTCAAACAGACCAGCTTTCCTTTTGGTAGCTGAAAAGGAAACCCCACATCCAGGAGGAATGCAGATCAAAGCGAAGCCCACAAATGATGCAGAAACACATAAAATAACAAACAAGCCTGGTGGGAAGAGGGAACTTTTTGTAAAAGAATAGGCCTCTTCATATTACACTGAAATTGAATGCAAGATTGCAAGCAAAGATACATGAGTTGGGAATACAAAGCTATAGTTTCTTTCCCCTTTTTTGGGGCCGAGAGTATACCTTTAATAGGTCACATTGGAAGCCACTAAAAGCAAAGGACAAAAGATAGGCCCCTTGTTGGAAATCTTGCCTAGTTTTCCTTTTGCAGTTGCCTCTGCTTCTCTTTCTTGGTATAAAGTGGACAGAATAATTAATCCATTTGACTGTAAAAGTGGAACCTAAATTGCCGTGGTCTCTAAGCATTTCATGTAAAAAACTGAGCCTTTTTAATTCTTGGAAACCTGGTTCTATTTACCAGGGTTCTCAGGTGAGAGACGGATTTAAAATTGTTGACATGATGACATTTTAATTCAGACGACCCTTTTCCCTGGTGTTAACATTTATGTGGGGTAAACTCTCAATTAGATCAAGTTAGCAAGGTAAAAAACCACTTTTATGATATTTTATCCTTGGGAATTAAGCCCACTTAAATCATATCTGTGTTCTGAATGTGAGGTGCTAAGTGGCTACTGAAGACACAGAACATTATTGGATGCTATTACTCGCTATTTAAAAATCAAAATTACCAGCATTGTTAAGTGTCTTATTTTTTGAGAACCATTGGAATGAATACTTGGTGGTAGAGTTCTTTTTGAAGACCCTGAAGTGTTAAGTGGACATTTAGTTGAGCTTCTAGCTCACATGTTACC
Source organism: Rhinopithecus bieti (assembly GCF_001698545.2). NCBI lineage: Eukaryota > Metazoa > Chordata > Mammalia > Primates > Cercopithecidae > Rhinopithecus > Rhinopithecus bieti. Next base: position 254,046 of record NW_016803211.1, read on the forward strand.
TCCATTGAGAAAGGGGAGTTGGCAGTCCATTACTACCCTAGGTAATCTTTAGTAACTTGCCCCTGGAAGCAGCATTAGCATTGTCTAGGAACATTACCTGGGGTATATTCCTTGGAGCAGAATTTTCGGTTGCTGCATACATTTACCTTCAAATATATTAGCTGCTGCCAAATGGTGCTCCCCAATGGTTGCATCGATTTACAGTCCTCCCACTGTGTAACAATTCTGTGTCTTATGGTTTCATATTCTTCTAATGCTATTATCATACTTAACCATTTTCTTACCAGTTTTGATGAATGAGAAATGGTATTTTGTTCCATTCTGTACATCTGATTACTTTACAAAAACTATTTATTGGACATTTGAATTTCCTCTTCAGTGAATCTTATGTTTTGTCCATTTTTTTTTATGGGTTGTTTTTTCTTATGGGTTGTTTTTTCTTATGGATTTGTGGAAGTTATTCCAGTTTTCTGTAGAGTGACTCTATCATTGCAAGCATTGACAATATATTTTTTCAGTGTATGACTTGAGTTTTTCATTTCAAAATGGTATCTTTTGATATACAAAATATTAAATTTTAATGTAGTTGAATTTTTTCATCTCTACTTTTGTAATTTGTGTGTGTGTGTGTGTTTACGTGTTGTCAGGAAACTCTTTATTACTCTCAAACCATAAGGAAATTCTTCTGAATCATCACCATTGAGCCCTTAGACTACCTGGAATAGATTTTTCTGCATGATGTAAAGCAAGGACAGCAGTCTAACAAGCTATCTCCCCAGCCACATTCATACATAGTCCATTGTTCTCTCAGTAATCTGTGGTGCCTCTTCTGTTACCTGCCACATTTTCATGTATGGATGTGACTGTTTCAAGGGTCTCTATTCTGTTCCATTGACATTTCTTTATCCCTGTGCCCATACCATACCACATTCATCACTATTGCTATACACAAAATATGTTTAGCATTTGGTAGAATGAGTTTCAGTATCCATCTTCATTCTTTTCTTTTAAATTGGGCCATTCTTTTTTGTTTTTGTTTTTGAGATGGAGTCTTGCTCTGTTGCCTAGGCTGGAGTGCAGTGGCATGACCTTGGCTAACTGCAACCTCCACCTCCCAGGTTCAAGTGATGCTTCTGCCTCAGCCTCCCAAGTAGCTGGGGCTACAGGGACCTGCCACCATGCCCAGCTAATTTTTGTATTTTTAGTAGAGATGGGATTTTGCCATTTTGGCCAGGTTGGTCTCGAATTCCCAACCTCAGTTGATCCACCTGCCTCTGCCTCCCAAAGTGCTGGGAGGCACTGTGCCTGGTCCTAAAATGGGCTATTTTTGAGGCTTTGCTTTTCCATATAGATTTTATCACCTGCTTGTCAAGATTCATGAAAAACTGGGTAGACAATTTCATTGAAATTACATTTAAATTTTAATTTGCAGATTGACATTTTTGCAATTTTAAGGTTTTCATCTGTGAACATGGTATATTGCTTCACTTATTAAACTTATTTTTTGATGCCCTTAAATAAAGGATTTATCTGTAAAATATTTGCATATCTTTTGATAGACTCCTAGGTACCTTTTATTTTCTGTTGCTGCCAGTTTTTGTTGTTCTCAACCAAGAACTCTGGCATATGCATTCATATTTATGCTCCAATTTAAAATATATTAGGTGCTAATGCAGCTGTATAAAATACAGTTCTTCTCTTTATACATAATTCACACTGAAGAGCAAAGACAGATGGAACAACAGGATGACGTGGGCATTCTAGGATAAAGTGCCAATCATCATCAGAGTTAGTTGATACGAGGTAGTGCAGAAGAGAGAAAAGGCCAGAGAGGCAGCCTGGTTCAGTTGGAGAAGGACTCATCAAAGGGATAGGCCTTGAAGGTTGAGTAGCATTTTGATGAAGAAATGGAATGTATATGTTGAAAGAAAGCTTATGAACATAAAGTTGTACATGGTTAGGTGACAGAGGGTTGAAGATGGTGAGGAGATGTGACCAGACTGTGGATGACATTGAATGCTAGGATGAGTTTGCACTTTTATTTTTTACTCCCTAGGAACCCTTCCAAAGTTGGATGACATGTTGAACCTCAAGTCTGACATTTGTAGAAAGAGGAAAGTTAGGAGAAGTGGGGTTACCTTGTGATAAATATTTTAAACTCATTTTGATTCAGAGATGGTTGTGAACTGAGGCAAAGCAGTTGTTGTATGTGAAATCAAATGCATTCAAGACAAGTTTTAGAGTTAGGATTTAGAGAAGGCATTGCTCTCAAAAATTCTGAGAAAAAGCTGGAGTTCTAGGAACTGCCAAGGACAGATGGCTCAAGGTCTAGCACACAGTATAACCTATTTATTATCTTCATTTTCTTTCTGTAATAAAGTATTTTATTGCCTGGGCTTTTCAAAGTATTATTGGGGCTGATTGAGAAATATGAAGGCATCTCTGAATGTCTGTGACCTTCATGAAAAAGCCCTCATTATTCTCCACTGCCTGATAAGTGATTTTACTTTCTTCCCCCTCAAAATTTGGTTTCAATTTCATTGAAAGTTGTGCATTTTCTTTTCTCCATTAAGCATCATCTTTTGTTTCCTAATAGAGCCAGATCATAGAAGGAAGGAATATAGCTCAAAGTGATGGGGGACCTGACAGGTATGGGTGCAGGGATGAACAATCTGAAATAGAAGTGTTGCTGCCAGCTGTCAGAGAAGGCCTCAAGGACGTGTGAGTTTCTTTTTTTTTAAAGCACAGGAGACAGTTTCTGAAGTAGCCAAAGATCATGCTTGCTGGACTCAACCAGCTCTGTGAAATCCAAGGAGTTGTCACTTCTTGGGAATGTTAATGTTGGAGGAAGACAGAGCATGTTTTGCTGTCTGAACCAGCGAAAGTCCCTGAGACACCAGTAACCTTCAGTTCCTTCCCCTCACCCCGAATCCCTGCTCAGTCAGCAATCCCATTTCTTTCTTTCTCCCTTGGCTTTCATCCTCTGCAGTGGGGAAAATAATTCCCTGCCATTTCACCATAAGAAGAGGACAGTGAAAGGGTATTCTGTTATCTGAAGAAGCCCTTTCCTGTGAATAAGCCACTGCAAACCACTCAATGTACTCTCGGTGTCAGATTTCTAGGCAGAGGGCGGCCTGTCCCAAAAGGGAACTTGTTCTGAGACCATATAAGATACCTTGGAAATAACAGCTCCAAATAACTTTGCCAGTTATTAAGCCGTTGTCTTTAAACTCTAAACCCTCCCTCTTATATCCTGTTCTGTGACTCTGGGGCCGCTGGGGCAGAGACCCTGTTAATTCCGTTTCAGCCTTGTCAGCTGCTGCCAGTAGGGGGTGCTAGACTGAAACTGCAAGGTTGGAGGAGAGAGCAATGCCTTCCTGTGTCACCTGACCAACGTTTGTTCTTTGAGGAAACCTCATTTAGTTCTGGTAGCAGTGGGTGGTTCTGGTTTGCAGCGTATTCAGCACTCACAGAACAAGCATGATCACATTCCCTTAGAGACAACAACACCAGCACCAGCTGCCCGTGTCCTTCCCCAGATGCCTGGGTCCAGCTTGAGGGAGGGACTGTGAATCCTGAGGACAGCACCAGCTGAGCTTCGGATCCTTCTCAGTGGTGCCTTTTCAGTTCTGCAGGGCCCTCCTCTCCTCTGAGAATGTAAGTTGAATGACTCCAATCTCTTCCCTTTGTTCCCTTTGCTCTAGGAGCTGCTGCCTACAGTTGCTGTCTCCTTGATACTTAATGGTTTCCTTTTTGCCTGTTCAATTACCTTGTTAGAATTTTCTACCTAGTTAACAATTCTATTCTCTCTTTGCAGTTACTGATACAATTTCTATTGGATCTAACTAGATTAGTGGTTCTCAAACTCTAACATGCATCAGAATCATCTTGAGGGCTTGTGAAAATACAGATTGCTAAGCCTGTTCCCAGAATATCTGATATAATAGGTCTGAATTGGTCCAATAGTTTGAATTTTCTTTTTTTTTTTTTTTTTTTTGAGATAGGTTCTCTGCTGTCCAGGCTGAAGTGCAGTGGCGTGACCCTGGCTCACTGCAGCCTTGACCTCCTGAGCTCAAGCAATCCTTCTACCTCAGCCTCCTGAGTGGCTGGGACTACAGGTGAGTGCCACCACACCTGGGTAATTTAAAAAATTTTTTTGTAGAGATAGGGTCTTGCTATATTGCCCAGGCTGGTCTCAAGCTCCTGGGCTCAAGTGATCCTCCCACCTTGGTCTTGCAAAGTGCTGGGATTACAGGTGTGAGCCACTGTGCCAGGCCCAATAATGTGAATTTCTAGCAAGTTCTCAAGGGATACTGATGCTACTGGCCCAGAGGCCCCACTTCGAGAATCATTGCACTGGACAAAGCAGTCCGCTCCTAGAGAAGTATTTGTCCTGAAACCACCATAAGACTCCTTGGAAATAGTAGACCCAAGTAAACCCAATTGACTAATGAATTGATGATATTTTGAAAATAAAGCAGAGTGAGGTCCAGGGTGTTACCACTTGCCAATGTAGTAAGAAAGGAAATGAAGAGCATGTGTGATCATTCATTTATAAAGTTTCCTGCAGTGTGATCACATATAAAGTTTCAGAATGGTGTGCAAGAGGTGTTCCTGGCATTTTATAAACCCATAGGCCTTAGAGAGGGAGTGGTTCAAGGAGGTACATCTAAATGGTTCTAAACAAGAGTATATGTGAAAGAATCTTAGGTTATTTGGTGGGGAGTTCAGATTCGCGCTTATATATTTTGTCATGCCAACAAATGAAAACAAAAATTCAAAAGCGAACGCCTGACCATGTTGAACAGCTCCATGCTTGCTTGTTCTTTATACTCTTCCTTGACATATCCATTGTAGTTTTTGTTTTCTCCCTTGCATGTTCTGAGAGGGAAGTGAGTATCTTAAATCCCCCTTAACAGAATAGAAAACATATAATACATAATAAATGAGGGACTGCTTTTTCACATATTCCCAGCAATCATGCTTGCTTGGTTTTGGTAGTTGTGAGGTGAGGGGACCAGAAGAGAAAATCGGGACACTGGGGTCAGAAATTCCAAGGTTACAACTTCAATGAGGTTCAAGAAGATGGGAACACCAAAGCTTATTGAGACATTACTCTGGTTGCAGAACAAATTACCGTCCACCAAGTGGTTAGAACCAGCAACAATGGTACATTTGTTTTCCTTATGAATCTATAATGTGGGTAGAATTTTGTAGTGACAATTCACCTCTGCTTGATTCAAGGTCATTTAGAGTAGCTGGATGCTGGGGCTGGAGTCGTCTGAGGCTCCTTGCTCACAGGTCTGGTGGTTGATGCTGGCTGTCAGCTGATATCTTAGTTGGGGCTGTTGGAGGGAACATGGCCATGTAATCTTTCCATGTGGCATGGGCTTCCTCACAGCATGGTGGCTGGGTTCCCAAGGGTGAGTATGAGGAAAAGGTGGGAAGATTGAGAGGAATGCCAGGCAGAAGCTGTATCTTTTTAATGACCTAGCAGCCTTGGAAGCACGTAGCACCATGTCTGCAATATTGTATTGATTAGAGCAGTCAAGTCTCAGCCTAGATTCAAGAGAAGGGAACCTAGACCCCACCTCTCAGAATGGAGACGAGTGGCAAAATTCTGAAGAGTATCAGGGACCAGAAATATTGCTGTGGACATTAGAAAAAGATAGTCTGCCATATGCTTTAAGTTACCTGTACCCTTGCTCAAGCCCCTGATACCATCTTTATGCAAGGTAATCCTATTTTCTTTTGGGATCTGATGACTGAATCAGAGGTCGACCTCTGACATGGGAACTGGGCTAATTGGATTCTGTCCTGACCAAGAATTTAAACAAAAGAACCAGAATGAGGTATCTGTACTTTTGGATCTACTTCTGGAGTCAACACAGCTTGTGGACTTCAGAACTGAAACAGGCACTTTTGGTCCATTTGCATAGAGAAGCAGAGATCCAAGACTGTATAGCGAAACAAAGGAATAAAAAGGGAAAGGCAACCTGTGTTTGTTCCTGATGGCTCTCCAGCTTCCTTGTGATGCCCCACTAGATTTATCAACTCTAGTTATGTGAGACATTCTTGTATCCTAAAAGCAATCCCCACTTTTCGTAAGCAAGCTGTGTGGATTTCTGCAGTCTGGGTAGATTGCAGGGCAAGAGAAGACAGTTTTCCAACAGAGGGGTTTCCCCTCTACCAAGTGGACTGATTTGTACTAGGCTGTCCCTGAATCTGTTTTCCATGGTTCCTGCCCTTTGATTTTATGCTCCTTATCAAGGGTGGCCCCACCCACCCCACCCATTTTTCTTCAACTGATATTGTAGGCACAAGAAAATCTCTCGTGGAAATAGGCCAGGGTAAATAAATGAGCATTTATTCTGAATCAGCTCAATTTTCAAGTTTTATTTATACAAAAGACAAACGGAGATGTTCAATGAACATGTTTTACGAAGAATAATAAGGTAGAATATTCTGTTGTGCTTTTCGCAGGGCCTGCACCCAGATGTTCTTGGACCCTTTTTACTGGTTCAGGGTGTCCCCATGCCTCAGGTTGTGTGCACTGTGATTCTAGCAGCATGAACTATTAGCTTTCTTCAGAGGACAGCCCTTGGGCTACCAGCTCTGCTTTGCCCATACAAGTGGACTTCCAGAAGTATCTGGGAGTTTACATATCCAATGACTAACAGGTGTGGGTATATGAAAGCCTAGCTCCCTATCTCTAGGTGGGCCAAACTCTCTAATATAATTTATGCTTTGGAGTTTCCTGCAGGATGGGCCTGTGGCTGGGACTTTGCCTGAAATCACCACCTTGGCTGGCTCCTTCCTTGTTCTGGTTTCCTCATTCCTTTACTAGTTTCTTCTGGGAGCTCTTCCTTAATAAGCCACATGTACATGAATTCTTGTCTCAGACTCTGCTTCTGGATAACCCAAACTAAGATATAAAATAAAATGTCATGGTAAGAGAGAAGTGCTAAAACAATCAAGCTTGTGTTCGCATCTCTGCTTACAGAATTGTTTTATTATACAGTCATGGACCCAGTTTACTTTTCTGATTTTGTCTCCCTGTCTAAAATATGGAGGTAGATTCTAGCTTTCTCCATGGTTTTTGAGTTTTATTATTCGCCTACAATTATCTAAATCTTGCACTACTTCCTGGCTATAATAAATCTCTAAAGAACAACCTGAATTTAGTTTTCTACATGGTGCTTTTAGTTGACTTCTCAATGAAAGTTTTTTTTTTTTTTTCTTTCTCTTTTTTGTTCTGGCACACACATTTTCTTTTAATTATAATTCTTATGTACATGATATTTCTACTATGACAGGATTACCTGGAAATGAGCTTTCCTGGCAACAAAGAACACCTTGACACTCAAATTTTGATCATCGATGCCTTCAAGAAGGAAGATTTTGATCAAAAGGGGAAATGAGAAAAGAAAAGAACTTTTATCTGAGGAATGTGAGTCCTTTTTGGGGGACAGAGTCTCATTGTGTTACTCAAGCTGGAGTGTAGTGGCATGATCTCCGCTTACTTCAACCTCTACCTCCCAGGTTCAAGGGATTGTCCCACCTTAGCCTCTTGAGTAGCTGGGACTACAGGTGTGTGCCACCATACCTGGTTAATTTTTGTAGTTTTTGGTAGCAATGGGGTTTCACCATGTTGGCCAGGCTGGTCTTGAACTTCTGGCCTTAAGTGATCCACCCACCTCAGCCTTCCAAAGTGCTGGGATTATAGCCATGAGCCACCGGGCCTGGCCTGAGTCCTTTTAAATTATTAAGCTCAAAGAGACACTAAAATGACAGCAAATATGTCCTACTTCCTCCTTGAGCTATGTGTTCATCTCTTGAAACTGCTTGCTAGTGCTATAAATAGCTATAAACTAACCTAATAGTGCTGCACCAGACACTGTAGTCCATACCCTATAGCTTAACAATGTAGAGCCAATCACTAATCAATATTACTGCTGTGAACCGGTGAGAATTCTTGACAAACAACTTTGTATCAGCCCATGCCTTGTGACCCCTCTTTTTTTTTGCCTTTAAAATTCCATTTTTAATTGCTGCTAATCAGAGTATATATTCGGAGCAATTTGAATGTATGTACCTGGGTTGCAATCTTCAAGGTTGGTCCAAATAAACTCTCTACTTATATTTTAAATGGAGGTAATAATTACTACCTTGTGGCCTCATGTAAGAGATATAAATTTCATCTCTGTAAATCTGTAACTATATCCCAACAGCTCTTGAAAGATATAGACCAGCACTGCCCAATAGGACTGTTTGTGATGCCGCGTTCTCTGCATTGCCCAATACAACCACGAATCAGATGTGGCTACTGAGCACTTTAAATATGGCTAGTGTGACCAAGGAATTGGATGTTTAATTAGTTTAAATATAAATAGCTTCGTGTAGAGAATGTGTATCATATTGGACAGCAGAAGGTATATTAGATGATAGTATTATAAAGTTGATTTCCAGATTTTTGATAATTGTACTGTGGTTATTTAAGCCATGGTTTTATAAACATACACAGAAATATTTAGGAGTAAAGAGGAATCATGTCTGCTACCCATTCTCAAATGGTTTTAGGAAAAAAATAAATATAAAATAGTTGTGGTAAGAAAAAGTTAACATTTAGGGAATCTGGGTGAAAGTTATATGGGAATTTTTTGTAGAAAGTAAAAGGGTAAAAATGTTAAATTCTTAACTGTTATGATAATAAACTGGAAGACAGTAAAGTCAATTACTTAAGTGGTAGCCATATATAAATATTATTTAGCAATATGGAGGAAAATACTAGAAGAAAACAATTTACATTACCTGAAATATTGAAAATGTCTGTATGTTCTTCCCATTCCATTCTGCATGCTCTTTTGCAATATAATTTTGAAGGTCTGCTCATTGAGTAGTCCATTTCCTGATTTTTGCAACTGGAGTTAGTCATGTGAATTGCTTTGGCCCATGGAAAAGTAGCAAATGTGACACAGGTGGTGAATCGCTTGTGTTTTGGTACTTGCCTTTCTTGATGCTCTTGGGCTCTTGGGAACTCTGCAACCACCACTATGGGAACAAGACTTGGCTAGCCTGTTGGAGGATGAGAGACCATGTGAAGAGAGGCCCTACATTGTCAGTCATTTTGGCTCTCCTGGCTACGGCCGCAGATAATATAGTGAGGCCATCTAGCTTGTCTATCCACCAGCTAACCTCATATGTATGAGTGAGCCCAGCCAAGACCAGCAGAACTGCCCAACTGAGCCCAGACCAAATTGCCACCCCATAGTGTCATGGGCTAAACATGTGGTTGTTTTAAGCCACCATGTTTTAGGGTGATTTGTTTCCTAGAAAAAGGTAACTGACACAAAAGTGCTTTCCTCTAGGGAAAAAGATAAGCTTGTCATGGGAAATATAACATGGTTTTGGAAAGCATATGTTTTTGAGTTATAGCCTACCTTTCATTTTCTAGTTGTGTGATGTTGAGGAATTTCAACTCTTTTGTCTCAATTTTATATCTTGAAAGTGGAGATAATAAAATCTTGTATATTTATTATAAAATTAACTTTAAAAAAATACATAAAATATCCTGGCTAAGGCGGTGAAACCCCGTCTCTACTAAACATAAAAAAAATTAGCCAGGCGTGGTGGCAGGTGCCTGTTGTCCCAGCTACTCGGGAGGCTGAGGCAGGAGAATGGCGTGAACCCGGGAGGCAGAGCTTGCAGTGAGCCGAGATGGTGCCACTGCACTTCAGCCTGGGCGACAGAGTGAGACTCTGTCTCAAAAAATAAAAACAAAAAACAAAAAAACCATAAAATACTTGGTATAGTACTTGAGTGTAATAGCTGTTCCATAAATTGCTAGAGACTGTGGAGGTGAGGTCAAGGCTAAATAATAGTGTCAGTTGCAATAAGAGATGAAGGATGGTGCTCTCAAGTGCACTGCATTCGAAAGTACACAAGGAGAGTTTGATTCTTCTTTCTACTGTCTTCTGGCTGGGGAATTTAGGAAAAAGGACCAGTCTACTCTAGTGGATTTCTTCAACTCCTATAGACCATATGATATGGTTTGGATTTGTGTCCCTGACAAATCTTCTGTTGAATTGTAATCCCCAAGGTTGGAGGTGGGTTTTGGTGGGAGGTGATTGTGTCATGGGGGTGGACTTCTCATGAATGGTTTAGCACCATCCCCCTTGGCACTGTTCTTGTGGTAGTGAGTGAGTTCTTGCAAGATCTGTTCATTTGAAAGTGTGGCACCTCCCCACTCTTTTTTTTTTCTTTTTTCTTTTTTTTTGAGTTGGAGTCTCACTCTGTCACCAGGCTGGTGTGCAGTGGTGTGATTTTGGCTCACTGCAACCTCTGTCTCCTGGGCTCAAGCAATTCTCCTGCTTCAGCCTCCCAAGGAGCTGGGATTATAAGTATGCACCACCACACCTGGCTAATTTTTTTAATTTTTATTTTTAGTAGAGACGGGGTTTCACCATGTTGGCCAGGCTGGTCTTGAACTCCTGACTTCAAGTGATCTCACCCCTCACCCCCTCTGTCTTTCTTGCTTCTTCTCTGGCCATGTGATGTGCCTGCTTCCCTTTCACCCTCTGCCATGACTGTAAGTTTCCTGAGGCCTCCCCAGAAGCTGAGCAGATGCCAACATCATGCTTCCTATACAGCCTCCAGAACCATGAGCCAATTAAACCTTTTTTCTTTATAAATTACCCAGATTCAAGTATTTTTTATAGCAATATGAGAACAGAATAATACACCATAATTCTATTGCTTATAAACATCCATTACTTTTCTAAGAAGCTCATGAAGACCAGAGCCAGAACTTTCTAGGGTAGAAAGTAAAGATTTAAGTTAAGAGTCAGGCAAGTTCAGACACAATCACAGTTATACAAATTAATGTTAGACAAAGCAACCCACTAGAGAGGTCCAGGGAGGAAAACCATCTCTTGAAGTTCATAGTGGGTTGATTTCTACAAGAAATGGTGCCGTTCAGAGGGATTAGTCATGGGTAGTTCAACGTAAGATGAGAACGATAGGCCTATAGGTGTTAAATCTGGTCCCAGACTCAGATGCTCAAAAGTAGGTGCGTTAAAGTTCTGCTGGTGGCTGTAGCAAATCCAAAATGCATAATGGCTGAAATATAATAGAAATATTTTCATATCTTACTTATCTAAAGTTGTTCTAGTCAGCAAGTGGATCTTCCAACTTGAGATCTTTCCATCTGATGGTTCTGCCATATTCAACATGTGGTTTGACTGCATCAAATGGAGAGGAAAAGAACATGGAAAATCACCTGTGAGAAATTTTATGGCATTCACCATAAACTGGCACATGTCACGGCTATGCACATTCTTCTGGCCAGAGCTCAGTCATATGACCATAATCTTAAAAATAATTCCAGTGTGATAAAATATACAAAACAAAAAATTTACCATTTTAACCATTTTAAAGAATATAGTTCAATGGTATTAAATACATTTATAATGTTGTGCATCTGTTACCACCGCCCATCTCCAAAACTCTTTTCATCTTGTATGATTTTGACTACTCGAAATATCTCCTATAAGTGGAATCAGGTAGTATTTATCTTTTAGTGACTGGCTTATTTCCCTTAGCATAATGTCCTCAAGCTTATTCCCGGTAGTAGCAAGTTTCAGAATTTCCTGCCTTTTAAAGGCTGAATAATACTCCGTTGTATGTCTATACCACGTTTTGCTTATTCATTCATCCATCAGTGGACACTTTGGTTCTTTCCATATTTTAGCTATTGTGAATAATGCTGCTATAACCATGGGTGTACAAATAAGGATATACAGTCTTGTGTGTTCAGAAGGGAGAGAAACCGTGTTTTGTGAACTGCTATCCTGTCTCTGCCATGCAAGGTACATTTATGAGTACATGGGATGGTCAAGTGTATGACAATGGGGATGGATAGGGACAGTGGAGATGGATGGGGACAGTGGAGAAGTGGAGTGCTGCTTCCCCAGCTAAAAAGACAGCCATTTCTCACCTTCAGTTGATTGGTGCCAGGTAGACATGCCAACCAGAGGTGGCCAAACCTTCCAATTTCTCAAAAGAGGTTAGACATCTGAACTGACATAGAAGATTTCTTGACTTAAAAACATTGGTGATGAATTTATGAAACAAACGGTGTCGAGAAGAATCAAAATCCCCTTGCAGGCCCAGTGTGGCCTGTGTGTTTTAGGCTGCCAACTTACTGTGTCTGTGTTGAACCATGTGCTCAATAGGAAGGACAGATAATTTGCTAATGACAAACAGGCCTGGGCAGAAGAGTAAGGGGCAGAAATCAGCCTGGCTCGTGGTAGGACTTCATTCCAGCACCAACGAGGAGTTACAAAGAAGTTGGGAAAGACCCTTTGACCAGAGATTTTCCAGAACACTTTCAAAAAGCAGCAGCCTTCCATGACCAAGCAGGGGCAGGGGGTGAGGCTGAGAATCTTAGGTAAGAAAAGAGTGACATGTGAAATGACTGAGGCCCCGGGACATCCGTCCACCTGTGCTCAGCCATGTCATGCCTACCTGTATTGTCCCAGTGGCACTGTGAGAGGAGCCAGGGTGTCGGCTCGGCACAGAAGTGATTTCACCGTTAGTCACAGACGCCGCGGGTGTTTACCGCTCCAAGACAGAAGCTTTGTATGTGTCTGTGTGGATACACATTTCCTGTAACACTGTGAGTGGCTGTTAGGTTTGGGGTTTATACAATGCTGTGGTCATGTTCCAGTCACACCTTGGATGATTTAGAAAGGCTGCAAACATTGGAACTGAAAGCCTATTATTTTCTTGGTAAACTGACGTTGACCTGGAAGGCAAGCCATCGATGCTTATTCACATTGTACCCAAGTACAACAGATTCTGTCTGTCTCATGTTCCCAGTCCATCCTTATAGGCCCATGACACACTGATGGGATTCCAGTCTGTGCTAGGCACGGTGAGGAATGGGAAGATCGTAGACCTCACCGTCCCTGCCCTTGAGGGCTTTATGATCCCGGGGAGGATGAAGAAATACGTGGTCCTAGGAAAAGCAAAGCTGTATCCAGTACAGGCAGGGCATGTGGAATGAGAAAAGGACAGTGGAAATGGAAGGAGCCTTGAGGCCTGGAGGGGGATTTGGAGGACCGTGCTATGGAGGAGCTTCCTGTAGAGCGCAGGATGCACTTAAGCTCCGCGCAGCTATTGTGTGTAGGGACGTGGCAAATATCCTGCACTTGATTGCTGGACATACAGATCGATTACAACTTCAGTCCTTTTTAGAAAACAAAAAAGAAACGAAGGCATTTAGGCAGATGCTTGGGATATTTTGTTGAATTGGGGGCCTGTTTTTATCAAGGTAACATCAGTTTTGTGGAATGTGATAGTCGCCGATGTGGTATGCTCTGGAGGCCGTGTGGATGAGGGAACCACCTGCTCCCAGCAAAGGAGTGACCGCTTGGCTTGGAAACTTACCAGTGTCCTTTCCTCTGAACATTTCTCCTCAAAAACATCAGCAAGGCCCCCAGAAATCTCTGCCGAGAAGGTCTGAGCAAAAATCCTTCTAAGGTTCTCTTCATGATTTATGTTAAAATAAAAAAATGTGTTCTTCATCCCTGATTAGAAATATTCCAATCTTTTTTTTATGATTATAGTTCCAAGCATTTGTGACTACGTTCTCCATTTGGCAGGATGATAAGTTGGGAAGGGAAAAACATGCCAACTTTGGACAAAATATGATTGTGTATTTTCAGTTGCGATCCAAAGTCACAATTTGGACTATGAAGCTGGTTCTAGGTCTTTGCCAAGTTGGGCAAGGAATCTTGGCAGAAAGATGCTTTCTAAAGACATGGAGTGTTGGACTAGATGTCAAGACATTTGTATTTGGGCTTCTTTGGTGCCACTGTTGAGAAAGCAAAGGCACCCTGGCTTTGCTGTTTCTTTCCATTTTAATGTAGAATAATCCCTGAGTCCTCTTACAGAATGTTGTATGGCTAAATCAGACCTTCATGTAGAAATATTTAGAATCCACTCTAAGTTGGTGGCTTAAAATAATTATTGATTAATAATACCACTTCTACTATTATTATTGCTGCTTTGTTATTACAGTTTTGGCTGTGATTATTGTACCACCTTCTCTGTTATAAAATGGGATGCTCTTCTCACTTGCTAACTGGTATGTTTTCCAGACAGACCAAAGCAGTCCCAGAGAAGTTAGAAGTGAAAAATAATTTATGTCACACTGCTGAGGAAACTGAACACCCAGTGGTCAAGAAATAACCATGACAAAACTTCTAGGAAACTGTTAACTAATAATGTTGCTTCAGAATCACTGAGTATGGACACTCCTTGCTACTTTTTACCCTAGCATGGGCTTTAGATATCAATATTCCGATTTATATTCACCTTCTTTAGACCTACCTAAAGTTGTAAATCAGTGTTTTGTATTTTTTTTGGCCTTTGTCCACTGTAATTAACTTTTTGGAACTGCACAGCCTCTGTCTCTGGGCTCATCAGCTGGCCTAGCTTTTGTGTCCCCAGTCTGTTATTTCTGCCCAGGCTCAGGAGCCTCTAAGCACATTGCTAAATGAATTCATTGCTGGAACAAAGATTTGGTGGTCGAATAGAGATGGCTATCTTTTGTTGTCAGACATTCAATCCCATATACCAATAGTGTTTTATATTATATTGGTTTATATTTTATATAAACCAATCAGTGTTTTATATTATATTAAACCCTACTTAGAACTTTCTAAAGTTATATACATAAATATGTGATTTTGATATTGCAATTATGTTGCAATAGATGCATTAATGCATGATAGTGCTTTCCTAAATCACGCATTTTGAGACAAATAGATAATGTTAACACCAACTTTTTCTGTACCAGCTGCTTTAACACTTTTCTCCTATCAGGCTCTTTTGATAGAAAAATATGAAAAGTTTAAGAATGTCTGGCATACACAAACAAGCTGAACTAGTTAAAAGCATGTCAACTGAGAAGTCACATGCAGTATATTGCAGGTGGTAAATGAGTATGAAGTACATGGGCAGAATGAGAAGCAGCAATGCCACCTTGGCTGGGAACTCCAGAGCAGTGCAGTAATGTGATTATGGTAATGATTCAACAAGTCATCGTCTGCTGCCTTTGTCCACTGTAATTAACTTTTTGGAACTGCACAGCCTCTGTCTCTGGGCTCATCAGCTGGCCTAGCTTTTGTGTCCCCAGTCTGTTATTTCTGCCCAGGCTCAGGAGCCTCTAAGCACATTGCTAAATGAATTCATTGCTGGAACAAAGATTTGGTGGTCGAATAGAGATGGCTATCTTTTGTTGTCAGACATTCAATCCCATATACCAATCCAATTACTTAAGCTGTTTCTATCAGTCTTATTAGGGCTGACCATTGAGGCTGGCTAGAATGCTGATCGCTGTGTCTTGGAAGAATGTGGTGGAACAGATTAGCGCTTTAATGAGAGGCTTTCTGAAGGCCAGATCTTTTCCCATGTATGTATATCAAGAACTAGGAATCACTTTTAGGCGAGGGCCCAGAGTCACTGTTACAAAGACTGATCAAAGGATAGCTGGAAATCTGTACAATTGCTTGAAGAAATTTTATGGGTTATAAAATATTGGCACGGGTTCTGTCTGTTATGGGCTATCTGATGAAAATCTCTGGTAGGCTGGGAAAAGGAAATTGCTTATTGGCATTTATTCTGTGGGATGGATATCTTTAGAGTTTGCATTTGAACTCTTTCTTCACTGTGTTACAGGTCAAATTCTGTACTTAGTACTAACATTCCAGGAATGTGGGCTGCATAAAATCAACATAAGCCTTGCTCCATGCTTTGCTACCCAGAAAAACATTATGAGAGAGTGGCTCAGACAAGGGTGAATGGATGATTACTAAGAAAAGATAGCAGGGGTGGAGTGAAATTGCAGTGGTTAATGTGTAGCAGTTGAAACCTGAAGTTAAAATCAGAGTGCAGTTAAGTCAGAGAACTGAGAACACCCTTGCTATGACTA
Organism: Rhinopithecus bieti; assembly: GCF_001698545.2. Lineage (NCBI taxonomy): Eukaryota > Metazoa > Chordata > Mammalia > Primates > Cercopithecidae > Rhinopithecus > Rhinopithecus bieti. The sequence continues at coordinate 270,043 of NW_016803211.1, forward strand.
TCAAGAAAAGGTGGTAATTGGTTTTAATGTTCAAAGAAACAATATTCACCTTCTACGTGTTATGCTTATTGCTCTGGAAATGTTTCTGAAATATCAGATGCAAAGAGGCTTTATTTCATTTCATTTTTATTTATATATTTTTTGAGATAGGGTCTTGTTCTGTGACCCAGAATGGAGTGCAGTGGCATGATCATGGTACACTGCAGCTTCGACTTCCTGGGCTCACATGATCCTCCCACCTCAGCCTCCCTGGCAGCTGGGACTCCAGGTGCATGCCACTATGCCCAGCTAACTTTTTTTGTATCTTTTATAGAGACAGGGTTTTACCGTGTTGTCCAGGCTGGTCTCATACTCCAGGGCTCAAGTCATCTTACCTGCTTGGCCTCCCAAAGTGTGGGAATTGCCAGGTGTGAGCCACTGTGCCCAGTCCAAAGATGTTTTATTTTAAAGGAAGAATATCTACTCATACTTGGAAGATTGTAAGCAAATAGAAAAACATTTTTTTCCCATAGAATATTGTCTTATAGAAACTTTTAAACAGACACTAAAGTACCCTTCACCAGATTCAATCATTAATTATAGTTAATCTTGCAGCAAAACTCCCTAACCTTCTTAAACAAATCTCTGACTTCATATATTTGATCCATTGCTATTACCTTCTAAAAATTGAGAATGCCTTAAAAAAGCATAAACTGCAACAAAATTATTATACTTCAAAAATATTAACAATAATTTTCTAACATCCACCAATATTCACGTGTGAAATTTCTATCAGAAAAGGATGTAGAGGCTGGGCATGGTGGCTCACACTGGTAATCCCAGCACTTTGGGAGGCTGAGGTCAGCAGATCACTTGAGGTCAGGCATTTGAGACCAGCCTAACCAACAAGGTGAAGCCCCATTTCTACTAAAAATACAAAAATTGGCTGGGTGTGGTGGTGCATGCTTGTACTCCCAGCTACTTGGGAGGCTGAGATGGGAGGATCGCTTGAACCTGGGAGGCAGAGGTTGCAGTGAGCTGAGATTGTGCCCCTGTACTTTAGCCTGGATAACAAAGCAAGACTCCATCTCAAAAAANAAAAAGAGAAAAAGAAAAAGATGTAAACATATTTGGCCTATTTTTTGGTATGTGATATTTTAGATAATTTTAGATCATAAATGCCCCATTCCCAGGAGGTTGTTTCTTATCTCCTGCTATATAAACTTATTCCAGATTCTATAGGGATGTTAAAAATTAGAATAAGGGGGCCGGGCGCGGTGGCTCACGCCTGTAATCCCAGCACTTTGGGAGGCTGAGGCAGGCGGATCACAAGGTCAGGAGTTCAAGACCAGCCTGGCCAATATGGTGAAACCCCATCTCTACTAAAAATACAAAAATTAGCCGGGGGTGGTGGCGGACGCCTGTAGTCCCAGCTACTCAGGAGGCTGAGGCAGGAGAATCGCTTGAACCCGGGAGGCAGAGGTTGTAGTGAGCTGAGATCGGGCCACTGCACTCCAGCCTGGGAGACAGAGCAAGACTCCGTCTCAAAAAATAAAAATAAAAAAATTAGAATAAGGGTACATTATATTTGTATGAAAAATATAAAAATTTAAAAAAGATATCTTTAGTAAAAAGATAAATCTTTCATGTGCATAGATGTTTTGGTTTTTATACTAGCCTCTGTGAGACAGCTGGATATGTTGGAAATAAAGAAATAACATAACAGATACTTGCGCTTCATTAGCGTAGCGTTCTTTCTCCTTTACCCTTGATTTTCACTCTCTGTCTTTCAATATAATGAACTCTATCAAAATATAAAATTTTATGGGCTTTGCAATTAGTCTGAGATTCAGATGCAGCAGGATTTGGTTATGGATTCAAAAATAGGGGCTTGAGACCTAGAGATAGCTATTTTAAATATATACAGCCATTTTCCTAAAATGTAGAAAGGAAACAGTGAGGAGAGCGTTCAACTCCCTCATAAGCTAAGCTAGTTTCATACCTTCCGAATTGGTGTGGATTAAATACTGATGTAAAATAGTAACTGAAATGAAACATAACAGAATGACCTCACTCAAGTCATGAGTATGGGGTGGGGGTGTGTATGTATTTCTGTGTGTATCTGTGTGTATGTATGTGTAAGTCTGTGTGTGTGTGTCTGGCTGTATGTGAGTCATCTGTGTGTACAGGTGTGTGTGACCACCTGTGTGTACATGTGTGCACCTGTGTGTATATGTGTGTGTGAATATGTGTATATATGAGTCTGTATGTATTGTGTGCCGGTATGTGTCAGTTAGTGTGCATCTATGTGTGTAGGTGTGTGTGTGAGTGTGTACAAAGAAAAGAAAATAGTCCTTGGATTGCCCCAATACCCTACTCATTTCTTTATATGATAAAACCACAAGAACTAACAAATGCAGAATTCTGCTTTTCACTGAGAAATGCAAAGCCACTGGTGCCTGCTTTCTTTCTTAAAAAAAAAGAGTTAGAAAGGTCATCCAAGATAGGAATAAATGGAGGCAGAGGCAAATCAATGTTTAACTTGGAAATATTTTTCAGTTAATCATCTCTGACCGCTCACACTAAGAGGGCACTCCTAGAGTGTTGGCAAACGTGAACTGGAAGTCACTAAGCTTCTACTAAAACAGCCAGATGTCAGGATCTGTATAATCAGAAAGCCTGAGGCACTGTAGGTTTAACCTAAAATGGTGAGAAAACCTTCTTCTGCAAATATGTATCAAGGAATATTTTGACTTCTAGACTTTTGCTTCCAAGTGTGAGGATTATGAAACCATAGGACTTTCCTTGCTTTCAGATTATAAAAACCTGGGACTCATACCTGGTAGGAAATTTGTTGAAAGGTGTGAGAAATCGTCTTGGAGTCTGTAATATAGCTTTCTCTCCCTGTTTTCATTTCTGGTATACATAACTTTATAAAATGCTACAGAATGTGACTTAGCTTTGTGGCTCTTTTGTTGGCCTTTTTGGTCATTTTATTACAAGGAACAATCTTTAAAAAACGTATGGAAAGCATATGGGGCCAGTGGGGTCAATATTTGCTCTAATGAGCAAATAGACTTTGTTAGTCTCATTTCCATTTTTTTGTATGTTTGTAGATGACCAGTGATGAGGACACACTATGATTTTGACAGGCTTTGTTCATTCTTCTGTATGGGTGAAATAATTATCTGTCAAACAAAAGAAGTAACTCTTTTTACCTTTGAATGTGACATACCCATTACATTCATGTAAAGTTGAGTTTGTAAAGAGATTCTTAGTCAAAGTGTCACCCTTGACATAAGGCCATTGTGCTTGTGAACTGTTGAGCATATGGCATGCTTGCTATTCTGCGACCCACTGCTCCAAGAGTTCCCTGTGCCATGGACATTGCTTTACAAGAGGAGAGTGATGCAACTGGTGTCCAAACGATGAATATTCTAGGACCCCAAAGTTGTATTTCTCTTATGAGACCTGGTCTTTCTAACATTTGGATTCTAGATACATCAAACAGCTTGCAATAATTTAGCAGCAGTGAGATTCAGCAAAGCCATATTTGAATTTTGGTTTTCCATTTAGGGAGCTTTAAAAGATCTGATTTGTAAATGCTTTTGAAGAATTCACATGTACTAGAAGGATTTCACAGGAAATATGCAAAAAATGCCAGATTACATGTCTCCTTTATCATTCAAAAGAATAAAGTCGACTTCTTTTGTGTTCATTTTCCTTTTTAAATTTTTTAATTTTTATTTTTTTGAGATGATGTCTCCCTCTGTCACCCAGGCTGGAGTGCAATGGCACTATCTTGATTGAATGCAACCTCCGCCTCCCAGGTTCAAGCCATTCTCCTGCCTCAGCCTCCCAAGTAGCTGGGATTACAGATGCCCACCACGCCCAGCTAATTATTTTGTATTTTTAGTAGAGACGGAGTTTCATTATGTTCTTTTATGGTGAATGGACAGCAAGATCTTGATGGAACACACACAAAAATTCTTATTTAAATTGGGGCTTGGGTCTTTAATTTTGCAATGCTTTAAATAACATTGCTTTTTGTTATTAACTATTACTTTATTTGGGGCCTGGATATCACTTTTCCTTGGCCATCACCTTGGTCCCACAGTGTTGGGAGAACTATAGGGCCATGATAAAACCCAGTGAAATCAGATGGTAAGAGTCTGCCCATAGGTTTATCTGCCAGAATAACAGATGTATTTTCTTCCTATGAAGGAATTGTTTTCTCATTCAAACTTGCCTGAACAGAGGACAGATGGTAGGTACTCTGCCTTATGTGTCAGTTAGCACTGTTACATAACAAGCTACCCCAAACTCTGTGGCCTAAAACAGTAAGATTTATTTCCCTTGGTTTGGCTGGATACTTCTGACGTTGGCCAGCTCACTATGAGTCCCTGGCCAACTGTGGGACAGATAGGGAGCTCTGTTTTTCTAGGCTGGGCTCTCTCACATGTTCAATGGCTGGCTGACTGTAGGCTGATTTAAGGTCGCTTTGAATGGGACAGTTGGGATCTCTTCCATGCGGTCTCATCCCCTGGCAGGCTCCTTTGGGCTTGTTCCCATGGTGGTGACAAGAATCTGAGAGACATAAGCATGCAAGACTTCTCAAGGCCTATACTTGGAGCTGACATGCTAATACTTTCACTGCAAAGCCATAAGCAAATCACAAGACCAGCCCAGACTCGAAAGGGAGGGAAGTGGAATCTTCCTCTTGACGGGAAGATCCACAGAATCACATTGCAGAGAGTGTGCAAACAAAGCAACCATTACTTCACACTATGAATGCAATCAATATACTTCATCTTAGTTGGTAAGTAATCTTCAATAAATCTAGGGATCTCTGATCCAGGTGAAAGACCTGTGGTCCATGGCCAATTGCTCATACTATATATCTCAAAATGTGCTATACAGGTATCTTCTGCATCAGATTTGCCTGTGGGATTTGAGATGCCTTAGATCTACTGAATTATTATAGAATCTAATTCTGGGTCTCAGAAATCTGCTTGTCAATTAAACTTCTTTCCCAACTCCCACCCCATAACTCTAATATTCAGGTTTGAGAATTTTTGTTTAAGACTCACCTACTCAACACAATCATCAAAATATGTAGATTCAAGTAACAGAACATAGTTTTCGTATCTAGAAAACTAACTCTGAAATGAATTACAAAAAAATTTAGTTGGACCATTTCAGTGAATTGACTTAACAAATTCTTACCTTCTCCCGAGTTATGATGAATATGTTATGTCATAGAGGCAGATTAACTGATAAACTCATATTGGAAAAACAAGTTTGATGGATTGCTTTTGCTTTAGTAAATTTTCACTTGACAAGAAAAGAACACAGATATATAGAAGTAATAGGTTTTGTTCAGTGCATCCTAGCAAGGAAGCAGGGGAGGAAAAAAGATGTCTTTATATCTTTAAAATTCTTATCTTAATCTTGAACTCAAAAGCCTTCCATAGGAGTCATCCAGATGCCCCTGCAGGTAGGGACCAGCTGTGTGTGTGTGTGTGTGTGTGTGTGTGTAGCTCTGTCTTTTCATTAAAAGCTTCTTTTGAGTTACTAAAAACTTTAGACATTCTGGAAGATTCTTTTGGGGTCAAAAAGTATTTTAATGAGAGCTAGAAGAAAAATCCGAAAGGAGAAACGAGGTTTTAAACAGGCTAGTACTAAACTAGTTGCGTAGATTCTCATCTTTACTGATACCAATTGAGCCTGCACAGAGGACCAGATTAGTCTCTTGAAAGCAGTATTGGATGACTATTATTCCTTGCTTGAAAACTGTTAACGATGCTTGTTGCCTCACTGGGTTTGCAAATTCAAAAGCATCAGGGGCTAGGGAAAGAACAGTAAGTGAGTGAAACTGAATGGTTATGATTAACAGGGGGTGGTGAGGTTTCTGGTAAACTGAAAAATGCATGTTCTATTGAGCAGCATTTAAGTACAGATTTGTAAAAGAGAAACAAGACCTGCTCAAGGGAACACATCTGTGGCTAAATTCAGCTCTTAGGCTCCTTGTGCGTTACCTGTGGGCTGGCTCAAGTTCAGATTTATTAATCTGACATTTATGATTCCGTACGACCTAACATAGTGCTGTGAACAGAACAGGACTCCTCACTCTCATTTTTAATGCAGAGAGGTAGAGGGGAAAGATCATTAGGCTTTGAGAGTCTTGGGACTGAATTCTGATTCCACCACTCACTGCAGCAGTGTACAGCCCCAGATGACTCATTTTATCTGTCTCCGAGGCTGGTTTGTTTTTGATATATTCAATGTGGGCAGTCATGCCTGCCCTGCTTTGTTCATATATTTCTTAGAAAAATAAAATGATGCCGTTCAGAGCTACAGCACCAATACTGCAGCCACTGGCCACATGGGACTATTGAGAACTTGGCATGGGTCTAGTGTGACTGAGGAACTGTATTATTTAATTGCATTTAATTTTGATTAACTTAAATTTAAGACCTGCTTGATTCAGGTCTTTGAAAACTTTTAAGAATGCCTGATACAACTTGAATTTGCCAATCTTCTTTTTAAACTGTAAATTTTAATCTAAATATAGATCAAATATTTCTGGTGAAAATTTACCATCTGAATTGAGACGTCTGTAAATGTAAAATACACACTGGATTTTGAAGATTTAATATAAAAAAATGTAAAACATATCAATAACTTTTGTGTTGCCTATATAGCTTTTATATTGATTATTTTAAATATACTGCATTAAATTAAGTATATTATTAAATTAATTTCACCTATTTCTTTTTACATTTTAAAAAATGTAGCCAGTTGATTTGGACTCTCACCTCTGGAGACAGGACTAGAAATATAAAAATTATGTAAGTGACTCATAATGTGTTTCTACTAAACACTAGTGATCTATATGAAAGCTTTTAATGAACTATGATGTTATTATCAATAAATTCCACAAGTAGATTTCAATATCTGTGATAGTAGGGATCATCTACTATTATTTCTACTTTGTTTCCCATCATATATCTAGGGCCTGGCCCAGTGTCTGGCACAAAGTAGGGGCTTGATAAATATTCTTTGAACAAATACTTATTTAAATAAATTTAAATAGTTATTAAATGAATATGTATTCAAGCTGTACCATTGTTTGCATTGCCTATTAAATGAGGAGGCTATAAAATGATATTTAAGTTGCTTCCAGCTCTGAAATACAATAAAATCTGACAGCACAGGACACCATACAACAGGATGTAATATTCTTTCACTCTATTTGTACCTGTGTAGTCTTTTTTAGTTGGCTGGGCTGCTGGGATTTTGCTATAGTCTCTTTATACAATACATGCCAATATAAGAAAGAGAAACAAATATTTCTTAGATGATAAAATCTAACTCATGCTGCCAGATTCTGATTAGTGATAAGAGAAGCAAGACTGGCCGTATCAGCTACTATATGTTGGACCTTATCACTTTGTTTGTATTTTTGTTTTCAATCAAACTCCAGTTTTATTAGAATAATCCTCACTGCGGTAGGGCATGCTTGCCTATAGATTTGAAGAAGTGTTTTAATGCATATGGGGATTCCACACCTTGAAGTGAGAATTTGCCTCTTGGGAAATAATGTGCTCTCCTGGAGAATGAATTGTCACCTCACGTTTTCCATCTGTCCTCAAAGAAGTCTGTTTATTTTTAGCGAACATGATAAACCCCAGAGGGCATAAGTGATAGATTCCCCCAACCAGCAGGTTTCACTTTGTTTCACTTCATGTGAAGTAGAAGAGTATTCTCTTGATAATTAACCTATCAGGTTTCTGAGATGCCTGCAGCTCCTCTTAGAAGGAAAAGTGTTTGTGTGTAAATTATCTATATAATACATGCAAAAGTGCTTGTTTCCATAGGAAATGTTGCAATGCAGTTTTTTGGTTTTGTTTGTTTGTTTGTTTTGCCATTTATAAAATGTAACATTTTGAAAGTCTTTCATTTCATGGAATTAAAGGTGGGAAACTTGACTGTAGAGTACAATTTCTTTGGAAATGAATAGCAACTTGTCATTTTCCTTTGCTTCTTGCTGATGGAAATTGTGAGGATTCCAATCTTTTCCCCTGAGAGATTATCTTCTGTTGGCTGCCATCCTAACTTTTGAGATGTTTACTCTACAAGCAATTTAAACAAAAGGGAGGAAGTGCCCTGGACTAGAGGCTGCGTGTGAGCGTAATGAAAAATGCTTGATACTGAATCACAGGAGTGGAAGATGGTGTGGTGACTTCTGATTTGGACTCTCACCTCTGGAGACAGGACTCTTTTGAAGGAACTAGGATAAAAGGAAAGCCTGTTGTGACAAAGCTGGCCCATTTGTAGCATAGGCATTTCCCCCTTTTTCTCAGTGTATGATATGGTCACCCTGTGAAAACGCCTGATAACTGCTAAAGCAATCTAGTTTTCTTCTGCCCGGGAGTGGTGTCAGTGAATTAAGTTTCTGCAATGTAAATTAGAAAATACGTGAATGTCAGAGGGAAAATTGATTTAGGCAAGATTCATCATTGGATGCTAAATCTAGAGGTACAGATTAAATAGAGAGCAGAATACTTAGGCCAGGCGCGTTGGCTAATGCCTGTAATCCCAGCACTTTCGGAGGCCAAGGCGGGCAGATTACCTGAGGTCATGAGTTTGAGACCAGCCTGGCCAACTTGGTGAAACCCTATCTCTATTAAAAATACAAAAATTACCTGGGTGTGACAACAGGCACCTGTAATCCCAGCTACTCGGGATGCTGAGGCAGGAGACTCACTTGAATCTGGGAGGCTGAGGTTGCTGTTGCAGTGAGCCAAGATTGTGCCACTGCACTCTAGCCTGGGAGACAGAGTAAGACTCAGCCTCAAAAAACAAACAAACAAACAAACAAACAACAACAACAACAAAAAGGCGGATTACAAGGTATCTAAAGGTAAAGAAGGAAAACAGGTCACTATGCAATGAAGAAATGGTGCAAGGTCTTCACCAAATCATAGAAACTAACATCACAAAAATGGGCAAATTGGGTATCAGAATCCTGAGATGAGACTCTAGGAAGAACACATCATCATGTAGTATTCCAGGTTCAAATATGATATATGAGCCTAATCATAAGGAAATGTTAGAGAAATCCAAGTTGAGAAACATTCTATAAAATAACTGAAAAGCTGAGGAATTGCTCCCAGGTTAAAGGAGACTGCAGAGAACTGATAATTGAATAAAATATGTGGTTATGAACTGAATCCTTTACCAGAGAAATAATAGTTATAAAGGGAATTGTTGGGGACACATGATGAAATTTGTGTGTGGTCTGTAGGAGGAAAATATTACATCAGTGTTAAATTTCTTGAATTTGGTAACAGAATTGTGATATGTAAGAGGTTATCCTTATTCCTATGATATACACACTGAGGTATTTCAGAGCAAGGACATGATACATGTTTCCTAGAGTCACACAGTCCAGAAACAACTGTCTGTGACTGACTGTATGCCTGGATACACACACACACACACACACACAGAGAGGTTTGTGAAAGAAAAGATGGCAGCATATTAAAATCGTTGAATCTGAGTAAAGAATATTTGAGATTACTTTGTAGTATTCTTGCAATGTTTCTGTATATTTAAAATAATTCCAAAATAAAAGTTTTTAAAAATACACCTCCTCACATATGCATGTATCTAGTGGTGAAAGGTTTTATGAGAAGAGAATTTAGAATACAGAAAGTTTGAACATTGAGAGACAAATTTGAGGAATAACTGCAAAAGCACCTTCTCATAAATATTGTTGGAAGCAGTCCTTTTATGAATGACAGACTCCAGAGATTTTATGTCCATCAGGGTAATCCCGTTAAAGAAATTTCAGATGACTGAAAAGCTGTGAGAGTCCAGGTATAGGGTGATGAAGCCCTGGTTAGGAGGTTGATTTATTGGCTGGCTTAACCCATGTGTTACTTGGAACCTGTGGAGCAGTAGTCTGGGTCAAACCTGGGTGCCCTGCACCATCCTCAGAGAGGGAAGCAGTGATGAGATTAAACCCAGGAAGGAATACGTTCACCATCCTTTAAGTGTTGCATTCCAGGGGTTGACAGCTGGCCATATATCTTCTCTTAGTAGCCAGGAGTAAATGCAGTGGCTGAGCCCCACCACCTCTTATGAAGTACGTGAAGGCAGTGTTAGTTCTTCATGCAGACTCTCCCAACCAAATAGTGTTGACCGGTGAATCATGAGATTTCAAGTGTTCAGGCTTGCTCTTCTTTCACACTTAGGGCTGAGACAATGCACCTATATCTACTGTGTACAGCGCTTTCTAGGAAGGGTAGGGCTCACTAATCAGCCCATTAGAGGAGACAGAATGAAGCTGTTGTTTTACCAGTCTAGAGAAAAATCTCAGTGGGATCTCCTTTAACGAACACCTGTGATCTGGTGGCACACCAACACACAGTTAGCTCTTTATACAGACATTTGCAACGCACTAGGAAGCACCCTGTGGAGTTACATAGGAAGGAAAATTCAGCTCTTTATTACTTAATCACATCACTCAATGTTAGAGGTTTTCATTATCTCATAAAATGCTTTCCAGGGGTAGAGAAAGGTGGTTTGGAAGAAATTTTATTGACTTGCCTTGTTTCCAATTTTATGAGCTTTCAAAAATACTTTTTCCTTCTGTGTGTGTATATATATATATATATAATTTTTTAAAATGTGACTTTTTGCAGGATTGGTTCATTTTCAAGGCCATTTTGCTTTGTTCTAATATTGATATGGTTTAAGAACTATTTTCTGTAAGTGTAAATGGCATAGAGGGCTATAAATAATCAAAGTGTATTTGATTACAACAGTAATTGTTTCACAGTGTTGTCGATCAAAAACATAACATAGGATGGAGCCAGTTTCAGATCTAGCAAGCTTTCAAAGCTATTGACTTTAAAAGAATGAGGTCCTAAGACTAGGGCTTCTAGTTTTCAAAGTGCTGTGCAGAGTTTCAATCTCATGATCTCTTATCAACTCTGAAAGGGGACACCTTTGTTGTCTTTGCTGAGTAACAGTTAAAATTTTTCCATGTTAATTTCAATGGACAGCATTGTTATTTTATACAATATGAATTGTTTTATGAGGGGTTAGTTGTACAAGTTGGGGACTACAAAACTCTCTACTTATTTACTTAGTACCTAGAAAAGAAGTAAAGGAACAGAAGGAAAGGATTTTTTTTTTTTTTTTTTTTTTTTTTTTTTTTTTTTTTTTTTTTAAACAGAGAAGAGATCAGTGACACACCTAGCCACAACTTGAGGCGTTGTAGTGGGGAGTTCAGTTTCCATGTACATAACTTACTTGGTAGAGCAATATGGGCCCAAGGTTTCTGATTCAACTGCCTTAAAAAAAAAAATTCATGGCTAGAACACAAAATTTCTGAGTGTGGGTGTGGGGATTTTAAGGCATAATTGTGGCAGAGTCAAAAGCTTTTAGAAGCTCAGCAATTAAGACAGATTACTGAGATCTCTTTCTGCACAGAGATGCTGTGGTCTCTTTGGGGAGTGCCTGTCTGGCGAGGAAGTAGGAGGTTTCACTTCAGTGCGGAGCGAACTGGGGCAACCATCTTGCGTTCTTGAGATGGGACTGCCCTCCAGCAGGTTTTCTAACCTAGACTGCAACTTTCTTGTGAGAAAAGGAAACATATTCCTTGGGCTGCCGGCCTTCTTTAGCTAGTGGTATGTTTTGAGATGCATGTGTGTTTTAGATTGCAAGCTTTCTAAATTTCTTTTATTTGTAAGAGTCTGTGATTCCATGTGTGTTTTAGTTTGGCAGGAGCGAGTCTCAACTGAGAAGGAAGTGAACAGAAGGCTTTCTCTTTGAGGACCTCTGCACGAGATCAATTTCTTCTCAGCCCACTGTTCAGAGCAAGAACAGAAATGGAAATAGTTCTCTTTTTTGCTGGCAACCAGGCAACTTTCCCTTGGGACCAAAAGTATCAAGGCTGATCCTGCATTTCCTCAATGTGGCAGATTGACTTTGGTTAAAGAGTCTAGTGAAATTTCCCTGTGTGAACGCTAGATCCATTAGCTTTCTTCCCCAAATGCTATATACATGCTTGCCCTGCACATGTCTCTTGTTTTCACCTATTTTTTTTTTTATTGCACCAAGCTCTGGCTCTATTTTAAACTATGTCCAGCCATTTACCATATTAAGGAAAAAAGCAGGTATTTATCTCATTCCAAGAGGTGCTGATTGGTTGTAAAATGTCCTTGTAAAATCTGTTCTTGCTGTTCACCTCATTTGTATGAAGTAAAAGTATTTGGAATTTGCTAAAATTGCTGAACAAGAGGCAGAGCAGTCACTTCTATAGCCTAGTGTTTGTTTTATGAGAAAATCCCGAGCCTCTAAGGACCTTGGTAAGTCTCCTGGTGTGTTCCTCTGGCTCCGGGTGAATCGGCCACTTGACATGGCCGAGCACATTACTGGACTTTTCCTGTCTCATGCCTCTCCTGGGAGGGAGATTACAAGACTTCTCTTTGTAACCTAATATGATACATATCAACTTATACATCAAGAATTCATCCTAAAAGCTAAGCTGACATCTTTCTGGACTGACTTGAAGCCAATTTTTGGTTGTTTTCTCCTTGGAGATAGAGAACTTTGATCTAATAGCACTCCATATATTATTCAACCACCCTGTGGGGCCAATCTCAGTTCCTTTAACCATTTATTCCCCTTGCGCCTTCCCAAATGTGTAATCTGTTTACATTTTCTCTTCTCTAAGTAACATATTCTTACGGTATCTGTGACTCATTTTTTTTACGTGCTAAATATTATACTGTTTCTGTTCATGCTTCCACAGTGACCTTCTTTATCCATGTGCCAACTGTGCCACGTTTATAGCCAGGTCAAGAGCATATGTGGTTTCCTTTGATGGCACAGCCCTGGTCATAGAGATAGCCACGAGAAACAGAAAGAGAATAGAAAAAAGGATCAGGCATGTTCAGCTGTGTTTCTGTCTAGAATATAGATCAGACTAAAAAGTATTCAATAAGTGAATTCTGCATAAATAAAATTTCATTTCTATGTCATTTTCCTTGCTGTCTATGCCACCTTTATTAATAATTAGAAAGCTTTCTTAGTGGGATATTTTGAAATTTAAAAGTCATCCCTTTTTTAATATCTTCAGAATAATAAAATACATTATAACTCGAGATTTTTATGCTAATTCAACCATTATCTTAGGGTAGGAAATTGGCAGTTTGGTTGATCTACCAATAATGGGCATTGCCCAGAAGCTATTGTGTTCCCCAAAGTAACATTGATAAGAGGAGACCATTCCCAGAATGCCATGGGCCCTTCCAGTTGGAACTAGCATTGGGTGTAACTTCTTTACTTCCTGAAGCTATATCAGTTACAAATATGTGGAAGCAGAGAAGATTAAGCTATTATGGAGAATTTGCTTCTGAATAATTCATATTATTTTTCCTGGGTAGAATTGTTCATTCCCAGCTCCCTCCCTTCAGATATGAACTAAATTTTGAAGGTTCAGTACATTTTTTTCTGAACATAGAATTCTGACCATGATAATAGGTTCTGGGAACGGTCTGAGTTTTTAGTATTCCAGTGAACAGGATGTAATAAAAACTTCATAAAGAACCAACCCTTTGCCATGTACTTCGAACATTGTTTCACTAATAGTGATTTTCTAGTTTTTAACTCTTGAGAGCAAGTAACTTATCATCTTAGCTTAATTATTCATGGCCCTAAAATAAAACAAGAACATCCTTCCAAGTCATATTTTAGTAAGAATTGTCCTAGTCTCAAAATTCCATATTTTAAATCAGTGAGATTTTAGATTTTGTCACTTTCATTGTAAGTTTTTTTTTTTTCATTCTGGAAGTTTTGCCATCAATTCATTGTCTGCATGATTTGGTTTTCGATTGCCTTTGTTAATGCAGAACCATCTTGCTCAGTAAGAAATGAGCATACAAAGACCCACGGCCAAGGAGTTGATGTTATTTAAGCCTTTCTGGGGCAGAAGCTGTTTATAAATGCCTGTTTCCCTTTTCCAGTAACTCATCTAGAGTCGTGGGTAGTTCTCTTGTTGTTTTCCTAGTCAAGACATCAGGTTCTTTACTGTCTCATCTACATCAAATAAAAGCTTGAATCTTGCAGAATAGATGGAATTTATTTAGATGTCTGTTACTTCATATTCTTGTCCTCCCTCCCAATGGCTATAATAATCCTTGGCTTTTCGTGCCAAAACATGCACAATCCCAACCCTTCTTTCTTTCTTCTTTCCCTCCTTTCCCTTTTGAAAGGGCACTCTTAGAGAGATGGATTGGTTTTTAGACTACCATTGCTACAGTCTGAATGCCTCAGTGGGAAAGGTTGAGAGGACTGATTTAATAACTCAAGTATTTATTGAGTGTCTACTAGATGCTAGAGATTGAGGTTACCTGAGTTTGGCTTATGCATCTCTCACTTCAGCAGAATGGCAGCAGTAGGGACAAATTGAAGTAGTGCTGTTCGGAGTTTGTTGGTGTGCAAGAGTTATTAAGATGACTTCACAATGGCAAATTGAAATGGACTACTTGAGACCCAGCTAGTGGTGTCGCTTAGGCTGTAGGAAAGAGAGCAAAGAAAGATTAAGAGTGATTGCCATCCAAGCATGGGGGACTCTTCAAATTCTCTTTGAGGAAGAAAATAGAAGCATGTATGGACCAGGGCAGTTGTTTCACCTAGTTGAACATGCTTCTTGGTATAGACAAAGGCAAAGCACTCAAGAAGACATCTGTCTGCTGCTGAGGTAGTGGGACAGACAGGGCATAGGGGACTCTTTTTTTTTCTTATTTTGCCTCAAATCCTATAGCCCTGCAAGGAGAAATAAAAGCTAGCATTCATGGAGTACTTACTACGTGGTAGGATTTATTTTCAGCCCTTTATACGTAATATCTAATTTAAACCTCATAGCAACCGGGAAAAGCAGGCACTATTATTTTTCAGACGAGGAAACTAAAATACAAAGTGCATGAGCACCTTGCCTAAATTCACATAGCTAGCAAAACCTGGAGCCAGCAGTCAGATTCCATAGGCTATGACCCCTTAATCAGAAAATTGGACTCCTTGGGAGCAGGTTTCTTGTGCCAGAACCTGTGGAGAAAAAAAGGTACAGAATCTCTAAGAGAAAGTTAGTTTCTGATAGAATTGAGATGATTCTGTTAGTCTGTCTACAGGCATGCAATCATTTGATACATGGGGAGGGTGAATGGTCATATTTGATGAGCACCCACATTTCTTCAAATTTCCCCCAATTCGCTCAGAGTTTGGAAAGTTCAGTCCATAAAGCTCTTGCAGGTAGTTTTGTTCTTTCAGAAAAACTCATTCTCCAGAGTTGGCAAAGCAGAGCCCTGGAGCTCCCCCGGGAGAGTGGGAAAATTTTTCCTCTTAAGTCAATTGAGTGAAAGCCCCAGCAAAGTGGCATTTTATAGAAGAGGCTTGGTCAAAGCCAGTAAAGCTGAGTGTATTTCCTTAAACGTATCTTTAGGTAAACAGGGAGGATGCAATAAGATTTTAAAATAACACCGTTCAGTCAGTGAAACAATTGAAGATACGCATCTGATTTAAACTGAATTCAGCAACTGCAACAATACTATCTGATGAAGGAGATTTTGTGTCACATGTTCAAAGCTGGCTTTAAGTCCTTAAGAGGTATCAAAATAATCAAAGTGTTTTCTTTTCCCTTAGCCATCAATGAGAAAGAATCATAAATGGTTGAAATGTTTATGTTAAACAGAAACCGCAGTTGGTAAGTGAAAAGAAAGACTGTTTCTGAGCAGAAAACGAGGAGGGGTGACCCCGTTATTACAGCTTCTGTCTTAGAACAGTAATACGCTCTCTGCCTCAAATCCTAGCTCCGGGATATCCCAGGCTTCTCGGAGGAGGTCTTTTAATGTGAAGGGAATCAAAATTGCGAAAGAGATGCTCAAACTTCGTGAATTAACCTANATATTTTAGTAAGAATTGTCCTAGTCTCAAAATTCCATATTTTAAATCAGTGAGATTTTAGATTTTGTCACTTTCATTGTAAGTTTTTTTTTTTTCATTCTGGAAGTTTTGCCATCAATTCATTGTCTGCATGATTTGGTTTTCGATTGCCTTTGTTAATGCAGAACCATCTTGCTCAGTAAGAAATGAGCATACAAAGACCCACGGCCAAGGAGTTGATGTTATTTAAGCCTTTCTGGGGCAGAAGCTGTTTATAAATGCCTGTTTCCCTTTTCCAGTAACTCATCTAGAGTCGTGGGTAGTTCTCTTGTTGTTTTCCTAGTCAAGACATCAGGTTCTTTACTGTCTCATCTACATCAAATAAAAGCTTGAATCTTGCAGAATAGATGGAATTTATTTAGATGTCTGTTACTTCATATTCTTGTCCTCCCTCCCAATGGCTATAATAATCCTTGGCTTTTCGTGCCAAAACATGCACAATCCCAACCCTTCTTTCTTTCTTCTTTCCCTCCTTTCCCTTTTGAAAGGGCACTCTTAGAGAGATGGATTGGTTTTAGACTACCATTGCTACAGTCTGAATGCCTCAGTGGGAAAGGTTGAGAGGACTGATTTAATAACTCAAGTATTTATTGAGTGTCTACTAGATGCTAGAGATTGAGGTTACCTGAGTTTGGCTTATGCATCTCTCACTTCAGCAGAATGGCAGCAGTAGGGACAAATTGAAGTAGTGCTGTTCGGAGTTTGTTGGTGTGCAAGAGTTATTAAGATGACTTCACAATGGCAAATTGAAATGGACTACTTGAGACCCAGCTAGTGGTGTCGCTTAGGCTGTAGGAAAGAGAGCAAAGAAAGATTAAGAGTGATTGCCATCCAAGCATGGGGACTCTTCAAATTCTCTTTGAGGAAGAAAATAGAAGCATGTATGGACCAGGGCAGTTGTTTCACCTAGTTGAACATGCTTCTTGGTATAGACAAAGGCAAAGCACTCAAGAAGACATCTGTCTGCTGCTGAGGTAGTGGGACAGACAGGGCATAGGGGACTCTTTTTTTTTCTTATTTTGCCTCAAATCCTATAGCCCTGCAAGGAGAAATAAAAGCTAGCATTCATGGAGTACTTACTACGTGGTAGGATTTATTTTCAGCCCTTTATACGTAATATCTAATTTAAACCTCATAGCAACCGGGAAAAGCAGGCACTATTATTTTCAGACGAGGAAACTAAAATACAAAGTGCATGAGCACCTTGCCTAAATTCACATAGCTAGCAAAACCTGGAGCCAGCAGTCAGATTCCATAGGCTATGACCCCTTAATCAGAAAATTGGACTCCTTGGGAGCAGGTTTCTTGTGCCAGAACCTGTGGAGAAAAAAAGGTACAGAATCTCTAAGAGAAAGTTAGTTTCTGATAGAATTGAGATGATTCTGTTAGTCTGTCTACAGGCATGCAATCATTTGATACATGGGGAGGGTGAATGGTCATATTTGATGAGCACCCACATTTCTTCAAATTTCCCCAATTCGCTCAGAGTTTGGAAAGTTCAGTCCATAAAGCTCTTGCAGGTAGTTTTGTTCTTTCAGAAAACTCATTCTCCAGAGTTGGCAAAGCAGAGCCCTGGAGCTCCCCGGGAGAGTGGGAAAATTTTCCTCTTAAGTCAATTGAGTGAAAGCCCCAGCAAAGTGGCATTTTATAGAAGAGGCTTGGTCAAAGCCAGTAAAGCTGAGTGTATTTCCTTAAACGTATCTTTAGGTAAACAGGGAGGATGCAATAAGATTTTAAAATAACACCGTTCAGTCAGTGAAACAATTGAAGATACGCATCTGATTTAAACTGAATTCAGCAACTGCAACAATACTATCTGATGAAGGAGATTTTGTGTCACATGTTCAAAGCTGGCTTTAAGTCCTTAAGAGGTATCAAAATAATCAAAGTGTTTTCTTTTCCCTTAGCCATCAATGAGAAAGAATCATAAATGGTTGAAATGTTTATGTTAAACAGAAACCGCAGTTGGTAAGTGAAAAGAAAGACTGTTTCTGAGCAGAAAACGAGGAGGGGTGACCCCGTTATTACAGCTTCTGTCTTAGAACAGTAATACGCTCTCTGCCTCAAATCCTAGCTCCGGGATATCCCAGGCTTCTCGGAGGAGGTCTTTTAATGTGAAGGGAATCAAAATTGCGAAAGAGATGCTCAAACTTCGTGAATTAACCTAATCATCTGGAGTGATTTTTTAAAGATACAGATTCCAGGCCCCCCTTGGAACTTCTGCTGTAGTAGGTTCAGATTGGAATCCAAGAATATGAATAACAAGCCTCCCCATATGAGAGTCCTATGATCAACCAGGACTGGGAGCCACATTTTCGTGTACCCATTTAACAGATGAGTAGACTGAGGCTTGGCAAGGATAATTTACATGCTTGATCCCTGCTCTAGAGGTGGAACTGAGACTCAAATCTATTATTTCTTTCTCTCTTTCTTTTTTTTTTTTTTTTGACTCTAAATTGAGTGCTTTTAAAAATGTCTTTGGATACATTTGTATTGGGCAGTTAGAGATGAGTGTGTGTGTGTGTGTGTGTGTGTGTGTGTGTGTGTGAGATATGCAGACACATAAGGGTGAGAACCTATCAGTAAAAGGTGTTAAATATTGAACTATTAATAATTACACTATTCTTTTAAGTATAGTAAGATGAGCAAAAATCTCCAGCTCTTGGAATAAAAACGTTTATCCTGTGAACATGTAATTATTTAGTGCCTAGTCTTCTGGGAAAGGTAAAAGCACAAGAAAGAGAAATAAGATATACTTTCCTAACAGTTACTCAGGACAATATTCTAAAATACTTTGTTAAAGCTTACATTCACATAGGAGAATCATGCCTGACATCTTAGAAAACCTAATTAGACAAGACAGCAAAGAAGTGTCATATCACTTGTATCTCCCCTTCCCAGTCCAGTGGGCTCAAAGGACTCTCCTGTTCACTTCTGCTCTTTCTCCCATTAGATTTTGAGCTCCTTGAGGTAAAATACGACTTGGAAGGATGTTCTTGTTTTATTTCAGGGCATGAATAATTCAGCTAAGATGATAAGTTGCTTGCTCTCAAGAGGTAAAAACTAGAAGATCACTAATAGTGAAACGATGTTCAAAGTGCCTGGCAAAGGGCTGGTTCTTTATGGAGTTTTTAGAGAGGGTGGGGATTGTGCATGTTTTGCTAGGAAAAGCCAAGGATGTCAGTATTTCTACTTATATCCTTAAATGCCTAGTCCAATGTCTAACATATAATACTAGTGATCATAATAATAATTTATTGAGCTCATATTTAATTTAAAAATCCTATGATATAGGTAAAGTTTTAATCCCCACATCATACATGAGGAAACAGATATGCAAACACCATCTGATTTGTTTAGTGAGAGTAGAGGAAGCTCCACTCTGTCCTCTGTCCACCAGAATGGATAAGGAGGGGGTTTGAGACAAGTTAGGACTTCTGCCAAGGCCTGGAGAATGGATACAGGTCAAATGAGGAATCGGCTGGGGAGGCATGCTCCCTGGAAGAAGGAAGGAATGCTAATATGCTTGAGAAGGAGGGAAGAAATAAAGGTGAGTATGCTTGAGTATCAGGTGCAGGTTGGTGTCCTCCATGCCGGGTTGAGCAGAGAGGCAGTAGAAACTGTAGTTAGAAAGGTGATTTGGGGTGGACCCAAGAATGGCCATTGATGGCCTTCATGGATGACCTTGAAACCTGGACTGAGAGCCTTGGGTTTTATTCTGTCCACACTGGGGAGCTCCCAGAAGCTTTGAGTAGGGGTGATATGGCTTGGCTGTGTCCCCACCCAAATCTCATCTTGAATTGTAGCTCCTATAATTCCCACATCTTGTGGTAGGGACCTGGTGGGAGGTAACTGAATCATAGGGGCAGATCATTCTCATGCTGTTCCCATGATAGTGAATACATCTCATGAAATCTGATGGTTTTCTAAAGGGGAGTTCCCCTGCACATGCTCTCTTGCCTGCTGCCACGTAAAATATGTCTTGCTTCCCCTTTGCCTTCCGCCATGATTGTAAGGCCTCCTCAGCCATGTGGAACTGTGAATCAATTAAACCTCTTTCCTTTATAAATTACCCAGCCTCGGGAATGTCTTTGTTAGTAGCGGGAGAACAGCCTAATGCAAGGGGAAACAATGTCCCAGAAAAGGGCTATTCTAGGACTGCTGTGTCAAGAATTGGAAAAGGTCTGAGGCACTGCAGCTCAAAGTCCCTATTCAAAGAAATAAAGACATTTGGAGAAAGTACTAATTAAAGAAGAGAGGAGAAGATGAATTTATCTTTGTCTTGGTTGAGTTGGGGATTGAGATGCCCAAGTCAGGTGGCCATCTCTAGCAGGCAGTTGGAACTACGGGGCTATGGAGTGAGCAGCAGAATGGGGCTGGAGTGGATTTTTGAAGTTGCTGATAAATGAGATCTCTGAGCAGAAGAATAAGAAACAGGAAGAGCAGAATTCCAGGACCAAATACTGTGCACCTGTTCTATTCGGGGTCGGGAAGAAAAACCAAGGTAGCAAATGGGCAAAACAGTAAGTGGAATCAGGAATGTAATGAGCTTCTGCATTTTATTAAAAAATACCCTCTTGTATACGATTAACTGTCTCATGTGCTCATTTCTCATGTGTGTGTTTATCCAGTGAATTTTTCTTCCCAACTTCCGGCAAGACACTTCTACCACGCTGCTTGCCAACTGGGAATCTTGCCAGGACCTTAAACTTAATATTTCCCAAATTGAACTTGGCTTCTCAATTTCCAAATTTGTCCTGTGTTCTGTGTCTTCTATTAGTCGTGAAAATTTCTCATCTTCCAGGCTCAAGCCCTTCGACTGTATTCCACTTGTTTCCAAGGCCCAGAAGGTTGACCTCTGTGCTGCTTATAACTGCCTGGCCTCCTCTCCCACACCACTGTGCTTGAGTTCAGACCCCCAGTGCCTCTACCTGGGGATGTTGCAGTAACCTCTTAATTCATCTTCTCAAGTTTGCACTCTCTGCACTCTAATCCATCTTAAACACTGCTGCTACCAGACTCATCTTTTGGTATCTGATCTCCTGACTCACCCGATCCTCTTAAGGATCCTGCATGGCTTCTATTTGCTGACAGCAGTCATTTCACATTTGGTACCCCAAATGAAATCTTGTCCAGAAACTTTAGTATGTCAACTAGACAAAAGCAGACTGTCCCAGTCACAACAGGGTAGTATCCTGGATCGTCGCCCATTCTGTTTTCACAACACCCAGAGCTCAGCAAAATAGATTTTGAAGACATGCCAGCTTCCTGAGCCTCACAGTAATGGACACCCCATATTAACTCCCATTGTACTTTTCCCATCTATGGCCCATTATTGCCAACTGTGTCTCCTCCAGTTGAATCATTGTGGAACAGTTATTTCCATCTTCTGTTCTTGGCTTCCCCACTTTTTATCCTTTGCTCATTTGAATAGAATTCTCTTTTGTTTAGAAAGCTCTCCCTTCATCTGCATAAATCCTAATCCTGTCTTTCAAGACCCACCTCAAAGGCTTTCTCAGTGCAGAGTTCCTGTCTCAGTTCATTCCCCTTAATTTTAAGTACTCTCTCTTTCTGCTCAACCCCTCATTGCTTATTATCTGGGTCTCTCTTAGGCACATAATCGCTTTCTGCTTCGTACGAGAATTATTTAGTGTCAGTCTTTTCTCCGCTTGTAGACTTGAGATCAAGATAACTGATCAACTTGCCCTTGTATTCTTTCTCAAGGATTGGGAAACATCTTGAGCTTGTTGCTCACAATTATTTGCAGAGAGAACACCAGCATTTTGAGCATCCTGAAGGCAGGAATGAAGACTCCATCACCATTGTGCATTTCCTGTCATGCAGAGGTCAGGGCCAGGCTGACAGCAGACCTCATAATGAGCATAAAAAGCTGGCAGGCATTTCGTTTTGCTTTGCAGCTGTAATGTGTACTCTTACCTGTTCAACTGCCTTTTGAAAGTCATTGATACAGACCTTCAGAGAGCCACAAAAGAACAGTTCGTCCATCTAGCATGGAGGTGAGGAGAGCAATTACCCTGATTCTGTTCATGGTGTTCATAGGCTAAAAGAGGTAAAATGCATTTCAGATAATTAGAGGAAGGATCTTAAAATGTATAATAATAATCTTTGTTATGCATCTTCTACCCGAGGTCATTTTTCCAGTAAGTATTTTATGGCATGTTTCCTTAGAGGTAATTTGCTGCATGCCACTGTCTTTAGGGCAGACCTTCTGAAGGAGCCTGAAAAGAATCTAAAGTAACAGTTTAGATCTTTTATAGTTCTGAATCTCTAGTGAGGTGCATAGATGGTTTGAGTTGAAAGAACTTGGAGGACTGTGGCAATAAGCTTCTGATAAGGGCAGTAGGAAGTCTGAAGGAATAAATTAAAGTACTAGATGCACTTTATACTGCTCAACTGCTCAGCATGAGTCAGTCCTAACTTCCCAGCTTGGGTCACAAGTTTATCTTCTCAAAGGGCTGTGAAAGCAGCCACAATGGCAGGGGATGATGGATAAAGTTGTCCTGAGGAAGGGTGTGCATGGAAGTTCTGTTTGGGTTTTAAATTCCCCAAGAAGGTTCAAGAATTTTTTGTAGTCTAAATTCAGTAAATGAGAAGAAAAAACAGGGGACGGGGAGGCTCACATCAATCATTTGTCTTAATTGTATACATTTCAATATCACATAGAAAAAGTTTGCTTATAAGTATGAAATCACAAGGGGATTAAAAAATTTAAAAAAAATACCTACTTTTAAGTGTTTAATTAAATTCAAGTTCCTTCATGTATGTCTTTCTCTTAATGCACAAAGGCCTAGAGGTATGCCTGTTAGAACAAGTTTCTCATCTTTCTTGCAGTTGAAGTGGCTCTGAGTTTTCCATTGATAAGAAAAATCAGATTTTTATTTATTTATTTTTTTTGAGACGGAGTCTCGCTCTGTCGCCCAGGTTGGAGTGCAGTGGCCGGATCTCGGCTCACTGCAAGCTCCGCCTCCCGAGTTCACGCCATTCTCCTGCCTCAGCCTCCCGAGTAGCTGGGACTACAGGCGCCCGCCACCTCGCCCGGCTAGTTTTTTTTGTATTTTTTAGTAGAGACGAGGTTTCACCGTGTTAGCCAGGATGGTCTCGATCTCCTGACCTCGTGATCCGCCCGTCTCGGCCTCCCAAAGTGCTGGGATTACAGGCTTGAGCCACCGTGCCCGGCCCAGATTTTTAAAAAATGATAACTCATTGTCTTTTGGAAATTGAAACTATATGCATGGTCCTAAGCCAATGATATAATTGGACGTTTTAGTGGAATTTCTTTGATTCTCATATTCACTGTAGTCATATGTTAAATATGGGCTCATTCATAGACATTATAATGTAAGAATGCTAAAAAAAAAAAAAAAGACCTAGAAAATAAAATATTTGTGCCTCAGTTTGAGGTGGAATTCGAAGCTCCCCAGACATTTCACAAAGAATGGATTCACAATGTTTACCTCAAACACTATGCAATATAAAGCAGGGCCTAAGAATTTTGCTTTAGAGTAGTATTGCTTGGTTGAAATTCCAGCTTTACCAGTTTAGCTGTGTGATCTTACTCAAGCCACTTAACTTCTCTGTACCTGTATTTTCCCAGCTGAAAGTGGAAATGAGCACAGAACATGTCTGTTTTAGTCAGCTTTTATTACAGTCCTGCTGTGTAACAAATAGCCCCTTCCCTAAACAAATTTAGTGCCTGATAATCACAGATATTTTATTTCTCCTTCAATTATCTGTAGGTCAAGTATGGCAACTCTGTTATTGGTTGACAGTTGGACTCAGATCTATTCCACTGATATGAGACTGAAAGAGCAGTGGTCCTCTGAGGTCAATGTGAGGAGCATGAGGGAATGAACTGAACTGTTTAACAACCCAGGCAGAGCATTTGCTTGCATATATTTACATTTCATTGGTAAAGCAAGTCATATGGCCAAGTTTAACATTGAGAGGTGGGTCATCACGCTTTTCCCAGGGAAGGAGGAAGGGACAGGGAGTCGTTGCTGAACAATAACATCTACCTCACTATTCTGGGGTTGCTGTGAGTGATAACTGATGTAATACACATTTGCTTGTGTCATCATAAAAGATCAAGATGTATTTCTCATTATTATTATTTCTTACAAAAAAGATGGTGCCGTAAACTGAAAGGAAAACAAAGGACAAAAGGACCTCTGAGAACCCAGTCAGGCGATACTGAGATTCATGGTCCAACTTGCCCCGAGTCTCTCCTTTATTGCCAACTTCTTCCTTGGCTGTTGTAGAACCTGAAGGACTGTTAGCAATCTCGGAACAGAGGGGAGAAGTTCATCTCTCTCTTCTCTCTCTCTTCCTCATCCAGGCTGATGCTTAGTTGAGCACTGACAACTCCTTTCATAATGGTCCAAAACTGTCACAAATTTGATGTCTTGGGGCCTATGGTAGTGAGTCAAGAATCTTAGGAAGTGCATAACTTCTATTACTTTTCTCCTCTCCTCTCCTCTCCTCCCCCTTCCCCTTTCCTTCCCTTCCCTTCCCTTCCCTTCCCTTCCCTTCCTTTCCCTTTCCTTCCCTTCCCTTCCCTTCCCTTTCCCTCCCCCACTCTCTTCCCCCTCCCTCCCTTCCCCTCCCCTTCCCTTCCCCTTTTCCTTTTCCCTTCCCTTCCCTTCCCTCCCTTTCCTTTCCCTCCCCTTTCCTTCCCCTCCCCTCCCCTTCTCTTGCTTTCATTCCCTTCCCTCTTTCCTTTTCCTTCCTTCCTTCCTTCCTTCCTTCCTTCCTTCCTTCCTTCCTTCCTTCCTTCCTTTTTCCTTTAATTTTTATTTATTTATTTTTAAACAAAATGAAATTTCCATCAGGTTAATAGATTATATCACAGTATTTACTATAACCATTAACTCATAGAGTGATTTTGGTTTGGTGTCTTGGAAGTAGACGCTGAGACAGAGTTTGGGAAACAAGATGTTTACTAAGCATTAACACCCATGAAAACAAAGGGTGGGAAGTAAGATTGGGAAAAAGAAGTCAAACTGTATTATAAGTCCAATGAAGCCTCAACCAACCAGACATAGACTCTGAAGCCAGCATAGCCCTCCAGAGCTGTCCTGAGTTGAATTGAGGTGACTAATCATTTAAATTTCTGAATAGATCAGTCATTTGATGTGGGCTGCCCAAGAAGGGACATGGTTTGGGTATGGTGACTCTGCAAAAGGCAGAGCCTGAAGGAGCTGGCAGCTGGAGGTTGCATGCAGATTGTACACCTACAACTGGGCAGCAAGCCCTTCCTGAAAAGGAATCTGGGAGGTGCTTCCCATGTTGACCACGTGATCTAGCTCATTGTGCACATTTAATAAATGTTAGCTGTTATTATTATTGCTACTTATCCTTGATATCTGTGTATGTACATTTTTTCTATCTCAGCCTTCTTCCTGTCCCCACAACTGCACCTAGATGACATTAGTTTCCTCCCATGCTTGGCACAATCCCTAAGAGAGCTGTTTTTGATGCTGAGGGCTGTGATGGTAGTAAGACCCATCCGGCTCCTTTCGCTCTGAGCCCTGGAGAACAATCTGGCTTATGTGTTTACTCTTGAGTTTTCAACCTCAGCTTATCCAACCTCAAGCAGGGACGGTGGATACCCCAGCAGAACCGCAATGTCCATTAGACTTGGATGTCTGCCCAAAGTCTATTATAAACAATACCATAAAGCCTCTCAGATATGATTCTATCATTCCAAGAAGGAGTATAGATATTTGAAAAACTAGGCTCATATCTTTTTTTTTTTTTTGAGATGGAGTCTCATCTCGCCTGTTGCCCAGGCTGGAGCGCAAAGCCATCACCTTGGCTCACTGCAACCTCTGGCTCCCAGGTTCAGGTGATTCTTCTGCCTCAGCCTCCTGAGTAGCTGGGACTACAGGCATGCACCACCATGCCCAGCTAATTTTTTATTTTTAGTAGAGACGGGATTTCATCATGTTGGTGAGGCTGGTCTCGAACTCCCGACCTCAGGTGATTTATCCACCTCAGCCTCCCAAAGGGCTGGGATTACAGGCATGAGCCACCATGCCTGGCCAACTAGGCTCATATCTTATAGAATAATGGAATGTTGAAATAAAAGAAAAATTAAAATCAGCTTGTTCATTTTCTTTCTCTTAAAGTTGATGAAACCAAAACTTAGAGAGCCATATGTTCTCATTCACTCAACTCTTTATTGGCAAGAATTGGGGTGGAGCCTGGAATCTTAGACCAGTCATTTTCCATGTCATCATACAGTATTTAGATAGCACTGGCATTTTAAAATGTAGCTCAGAGTTGGAATTGAATTTGCTGGGTGTGGTGTCTCACCCCTGTAATCCTAGCAATTTGGGACAGCAAGGCGGGTAGATTACCTGAGGTCAGGAGTTCGAGGCCAGCTTGCCCAACATAGCAAAACCCTGTCTCTATTTAAAAAAAAAAATACAAAAATTAGCCTGGCATGGCTGTGGGCACCTGTAATCCCAGCTACTCAGAAGGTAGAGGCATGAGATTCGCTTGAACCTGGGAAGCAGAGGCTGCAGTGAGCTGAGATCACACCACTGCACTCCAGCCTGGTAGTCAGAGTGAGATTCCATCTCAAAAAACAAAAAACAAACAAAAAAAAAAAACTTGGAATTGGAATTGGACAATGTGGTTCAAATCCTGGCTCAAACACTTAGAAGCCATGAAATTATGGGCAAGGGACTTAACCTCTATCAGTGTCAATTTTCTCATTTTTAAGAGGCTACTTTGTAGTTGTGACAGTTAAATTAGAAGTGGATGAAAAGGGCTTCGATTCTATGATGATGATTTTAATCACAAATCTTATCTGTATTTAGAAACATACAGTGATTCTGCCTTATAAGGGAGTATGTCTGGTATCCAGTACCACAATGATGCAGTGTATCAATAATACAACACCTCAATAACATACAAAAGTAAACGTGTGGCTCATGCATCTGGGGTCAGCTTTGGCTAAACTAGCCACCTCCACTGATTTTGACTGGGCACACTCACATGCCTGGGTGTCAGCTGGCTGTTGGCTAATCTAGGATGGCCATTCTTGGGTCAGTTGCAATCACTCAGCTCTGCTCCATGTGTCTCTCCTCCTCTAGCAGGCTATCCTGGGCATGTTGTCATGGTGGTGGTAGAAGCACAAGAGAGGAAGTATTCAGGCGTCTTAAGGCCTAGGCTTGGACTTCCATGCTATCATTTTTTATTCTTTTTTATTGTCTAAAACAAGTCACATGACCGTCTCCAGGGTCAGAGGAGAAGAGCACTACAAAGTCACGTGGCAGAATGAAAAGGGCAGGGGAGAGAGACCACACCACTTGATGGGAGTTGCAGTCACATGGCAAAGATAGTGGACACAGAAAGGGGTGGAGAATTGAGGCCATTAATGTAATCAGTCTAGCACTGGGAGACATTTTACAATATGCCTCAGTTGACCTCACTGTATACAGGGTCCATGAGGCTCTATTCCATATTGATTTCTGCTTAGGAAGGATCTTTACAGTGAGATTCCTTTACACTTGAGTGAAATATTATAATCCTCTCCTCATAATTATCCAGGGCTGACATCCCACCCCAGAGGATCAATTCTTCCTCCCTTTACCCACCAGCTCAATGGGAACACAGAGTTTTAGAGGTGGAAGGAAGGGGCCTTACAGTCTGCTTTATTTTACAGATGGAGAACCCAAGATCCAGAGGGTTTTAACAACTTGTCTAATGTCATCCAGTTCCTAGGAAGGGATCCAAGACTGGGATCCCCATTGTGCTGACCATCAAGCTCAGGTCTTTCCACTGTTCCCTCCCATCTAATCTTTTCTGCCCAGACTTATCTTATAGGAGGAAGGGGTGCCCCTCTGCATAGTGCAGTTTGAAGGAATATTGGACAGAACCCTGCTGCCTGTCACTCCATTATCTTTCTATTCCTTTAACTTGGACAGCTTTGGTTCTTTAAGTCATTTATTATAAGACAATATACTTTAATGAGTACTCTAGCAGGGAATGGGAATAATGGTGCATGTGTCTGATAAAAGGGTTTGAGATTATTGGTAAAATAGAAATTAAAGGCAAAAAAAACTTCTAGACTGAAGTGCTTCGTGAACTTTAAAGTATGCCCAGATTTCCTAGGATCTTGTTAAAATGATTCTGATCCAAGAAGTCTGAGGCAGGGCCTGAGACTGTGCATCTCTAGAAAGCTCCTTGATGATATTGATGCTGCTGGCCCAGGAAACCCTCTTTGAGTAGCAAATGGCCGGATCATCTCTCCAAGAGGGCTTCCTGTGAAGATGGAATGCTCTGTATCTACACCGTCCAAGACATCAGCCACTAGCCACATGTGGCTATTTAGCAGTTGAAATGTGGGCCAGTGCTGCTATGGAAATACATTTTAAATTTTATTTAATTTAAATTAATTAAATGTGGCCAATGGCAAATGGTCAGTGCAGATCTTGAGAAGAGGACCTATGTCCTATTTAGCTCTGCATCTCTTAGAATGGTGGTTGTCAATAAATGTTTGTTATATGAAAGGAGCATGTAGCCTGAGGCAGGGGCTGAAAGACACAGCTCAAATATTATTTGTTCCTAGCAACTGTGTTTAGGTAATATGGCATAGTGGATAAGACCACAGAGTCTAGAGCTTGCCAGACTGGATTTGAATATGGGCCCTGCCATTTATTAACCGTGTCACCTTGATTTTCCGTGCTTCAGTTTCTTCATCTGTAAAATGGGAATGAAATAATGTATTTCTTATAGAATTGTGTGTATACATGGAATGATTTAATATCTATAAAATTCTTAGAGTTCTTCTAGAACGTATTGACTTAGTCATGTCCGTATGGTCTTACCAAGGTAGAACTCCACCTGAATTAAGCCCTTAAGTATCTTTGCATTCTTTTCACCTCTCCTAAAAACTGAGGACTACACATGAGCTCCCGGTTTTTTTGGCAGAGGGGATTCTTCCATGCTGCGGATGCTCCTTTGGACAATTAAATCTTGTTGTGTTGTAAATCCAAAAGTGTTTAAGCAAACCCCATCCCTAAATGGAGGCAATTCACCAGCGAAAGCATCTGGTGTGAGGAGGAGAAGCGAGCTGCTGAAACAATGAGATCAGCCTTCAGAACCAAACAGGGTAATGATAGCTGGCCCCACAGAAGATACAACTGCTAGGAAATTCTGCACCCGTGTTTATACAAAACCAAGCAGGAAATGTTTGCCAGTGGAATAAATAAAGAAGCCTTCTGGTTACATAATGCTTCGTGGTGCCCTAGTTTGAGGCCGTTTTGGAATGGTTGCTGGGTCTAGGTTTGAATTTTGGAGCTCAGGCTGCTTGTCTCCTCTTTTTGTTTGCTTACTTCAGACACTCGAAGCATCATTCTTCTCCAGTTCCCTAAAGGCCTGAGTGAACGCTGGACCAGGACATGACTTCATCGCTCTGGCTTAAGACAGCCCTCATGTTCTACTTCATTTCTGACCCTGGGATACATTTAGAATGGGGGCAGAGGCTGATGGACTGGGGGCGATGGGGCTCAGGGCCAATTTCCCATGTGCCTAGAGAAAAGGAAGCTCTGCTATTCCTAAAAACACATTCAGTCACTGAGATCCAGATATGTGCCAAGCATGATGCCAGGCATGGTCCCAGGCTCTCCCAACCTTGCAATGTAAGCAATTATTATCTTCAGATACCAAGTGGTTTTAAGTAACACGTTCTGGGTCAGAAGCTAGGGTGGGTTGGCCCCTAAGTCGCTGCTTTTTTTCCTCTGTTATATTACCTTTCCTGGATTAGAAACAAAAGCAGATATTTCAGCTCAGTTGTGTGTGCCCCCGTTTAGCCCAGGAAAGCAAAGGGTTCTTTATGGGAAAAAAAATCTAATTGTAAAAATTCAAAAGAAAATCCTTATGAGTCAACCAATTTTAATTTGTATAGATGAGCAAATTTGTTATTGCACACTTTGAACTTCTCAGTACCCTGAAAAGAGAGTCGCCATCTCCCTACCCTAGTGCACATTTTATGAAAGCATTTGTAGAGCACCTGCTGGATACCATGGCTGCATGTTCATTCTGGGAAGCAAGTGCAGCAAGGGCAAAGGCCTCACTTCGTTCTGACGGACTGATGAGCTTGGTGAAACCCAGTTTTTCTGGCCTGAGCCTTGGTTTGAGTAAAAAATGTTACGGTTCTGGAGCCCTCTGAAATTCTAGGGTGTGGTGAACTCGGTGAGGATTTAGGCCTCTCTAGATAAAAACTGTGCTCTCTTGTCTCTTATCTCCTGGAGAGGCTCTTGCAGCCCATTCAGAAATTCTAGAACAGTTGAGAAAGCAGACACCTCTCACTATCTAGTGGGACTGAAGGAGAACTAAAGGGAAGACAGAAGTGGTCAGTGTAGTGATATCTGATGTTGCCTGGTCTTTTGCTACATCTCCGGTATTGTTATAAGCATGATATCTGGACTGCATTTACTTGTTTAGTTAATTACTCCAGTGATGTAGAACAGTAGGTGGGGCATGTGTGTGAATCCAGGAAGCTAAAAGGGTGGACAAGGGTTTGCAAGTGGATGGAAAAGGATGCTTTCAGTCTGAGTGGCTGGCTAAGTGATTTGAGGTTCACAGTGGTGGCCCCACAATTTCTGATTAGGAGGGCTCAGGAGCCTGCAGTTCAGTTGGAAAAAGATGTATGGAACCAGTTTTGACGCTTCCTTGCTTGACACATTAGTGGTTTTTGCTTAGTGTGTGTGTTTATTAGTAGGGGAATGTCTGTCAGTAGAGATTGTGGGGCTGGACTCCTGCTTATAAACCTGTTCCATGGTACTGTCGATTGGTCTTCAGCAGATCTCCATACCAGGGGCAAAGAATCTGAAATTACATCAGACAAATGACAAAGTACATCAAATAAATGAAAACTCATTTATTAATATTCTGCATGTCCTCTGCAGGTTTGCTTTTTCTAAGTTTATTTTTTGAGGATTAATTTACATTCAGTGAAATGCACAGATCTTAAGTATACAGTTTGAGTTTTGACAAATATATATCCCCATGGATCCACCACCATAGTCAAGATTTAGAACATTTTCATCCCCCTAGAATGTCCCTTTGTGCCCCATTCTAGTCAATTCCTGCCCCTCTATCCATCCCAGGTAACCTTTGTTCTTATTTTTATCACTAGAGATTAGTTTTACCTGATCTAGAATTTCATATAAATGGAATCCAGCAATATTCACTACTTTGAGTCTGGCTCCCTCCCTTAGTGTTATCTTCTTGAGGTTTATCCACATTGTTGTGTGTATCAAGAGTTTATTCCTTTTAACTACTGAATAGTATGCCACTGTGTGATTATACCACACTTTAAAACATCTAATCTTGCTGATGGACATTTGAGTTGTTTCCTATTTTTGGCCATTACAAATAAAACTGGTGTGAAAGTTCATGTACAAGACTTTTGTTGGCATATGCACTTATTTCTTTTGTGTAGATACCCATTAGTGGAATTGCTGGGTCAGAGGGAAAGTGTATGTTTTATGTCATAAGAAACCACCGAGCAGTTTTCCAAGGCAGTTGTGCCATTTCACACTCTTACTCAAGACTTTCTCTTAAACAATTAGCAGCACAGAAAGGGGGACTTTTGTACTACTTCCTCTCACCACCCCATCTCCTTTTGCCTTGTTAAACCAGTCAACTCTAGACAATTTGAACATATGGCAGGACTCAATAATAAACATTCAGATTATTTAGGCTCTCCATTTACTCATTCAGTCTGTAAAAAAAAAAAAAAAAAAAAATCATTGTCACTAGATACAAAGAAATAAAAGGGTGGACTTCAAAATTTAAGGAGAAAGCAACAACTAACTTTGTACTTAGTGATGGCTATTAAATCACCTTCAGATCATGAAAAAAGCAAACTCTTGCCACTTCCATTAACATACTAGAGTTCACACCAGTGCCATAAGGTAAGAAAAAGAAAAACAGGCATAGAGATTGAAAGGAAGAATACAACTCTTTACTCACAAATGGCATTTTTATCTACGTAACAATCTTGAGAAATCGACACAAGAGCTTCCAGAACTAATATGTAAGTGTATCCAACAGCAAATAATTGAAAATAAAATTAAAAATACCATTTAAAGTAGCGTCAAAAAGCATAACATACTTAAATTTATTTCTAACAAAATGTGCAAGACTTGTACACAAAAAATACAAAACATTTCAGGCATGGAAAACCTAATAAATGGAAAACTATGCCATATGCATGGTTTAGAGAACTCAATATCATTAACATGTCAGTTCTTCTCAAATTGCTCTCTAGCAGGAATTGGCAAATATTTTGTGTAAAGGGACAGATAATAAATATTTTAGGTTTTGTGGGCTATATGTTATTAATTGTGGCTATTAAACCCTGCCTTTGCAATGCAAAAGTATAGACAATATGTAAATGAATAAGTGTGGCTGTGTCTCCATAAAACTTCATTTCCAAAAACAGGTGGGGGGCTGGATTGTCCCTCTTCTATTGCCCATAAACTGAAAAACAAGAGGTAAAACCAGATAGACTCTAGAGTTGCTTCCAACTTTGTCTTTTTCTAATTGTGCTAGACAAAGAGAGAATATAAGTTATACCTGCTTATTTGGCTGCTAATTCTCTTGCCAACCTTATCTTCCTGTATAAAAGGTGAGAATTAAGTCTACTTGGTAGTACTGATGGGAGGATTAAGTGAAATAATGTAAAAATCTGGGATGATGTCAGTCTTGTTCAAAGATATTCACACTTCCCCTCCTCCCTGTTGTATTTTCCCATTTGTTTTCAGAATTTAGCTTTAAGGTTTGGGAATCCAAATACTGTTTTCAATCAAGCAGCCGAGGCTTCAGATGACAAGCTTGTGTGTGTCTGGAAAACCTGGTCTCATGATGTGCACACCTAGAACTGGTCCAGCTGTCATACTGCCATTTCTTAGTGTAGGGTGCTCGGGTTTGAATTTTGATAATCCCTATGGGACACCTCAGAAGGACTAGGCTTTATCTCCAAAGGGGTCATGGTGAGTAGAGTTTTGGCTTTATTTCCAAAGGGTCACAGTGAGTAGAGTTTAGGATGCCATAGGGTTGCAGTCCAGAATCACCAGACACCTAGCTCCCATTCTTTTTTTAAGAAAACATGCTGCTTCTTGTAAACATTATACTCCAGCCTCCCAGCATAATCCCAAATAATGTCATTTCTGGGAAAAGTTGATAAGTGGTGAGAATTTAAGGCTTTTCATCTGTTGGGAATGAAAGTGGGTAGACATGCAGAAGTTTTCTTCTACCTTACGCAGTTGTACCTCCTCGGAATTCACTTTCCTTTCACTTTCTGGAATTGAGCTGGCCAGAGATGAGGATTGGTATGCTGCTTCCTTCAGCCCTGCCCTGTGTGGCATTTGTCTTGCAACTTTCCCATGCTTGTTTCAACAGGAAAAAAAGCAAAGAGATTGACATATAGCTACCCCGAGGCTAGATTGTCACCGAAATAGATTTCTCCGAATAAAATAAGGGCCGTTTTGCTTGCAAGGCCTTGCAATGAAACAGAGTTAATAAAAACTGCATGGGAAACTCACATTGCAGCTATAAAAATCTTAAAAAATAGAATTCTTAGCTAAAGTCAGCAGTGATTGTTGGCTCGAGGTAGAAATTAGAGAGTAAAACATTCTGAAACACTCATTGAAAGTGAAGAGAGGAAAGAATTATTACCCTTTATCCATTTGTTTAACCCTTCAGTAGTAAAGCTAGAGTCACACTTGCTTATAAAGTGATTAGGTACTGGGTTTTTAAGCGTAGGACAGACCATTTTCTCCTGTGGCTAATCTGTAACAAATAGAAAATAGAGCCACTTAAAAATTAACACAAACAAACAAACATAAGAAACAAAGCTGCTCCAACAGGACAACTTGATAAGATCATTGACGAAAACGTCTACAACTTCATTCTTTCTTCTTTAGCCTCTGTCCCTGTGTGGGTATATCAGATGTCTCTGAGGTTAAAGCTTGTGTGTCCTCCTGGGCTGGAGGACAGGGACACCCTTCATCCCTCTCCAGTCCCCCGTGCCCAATGTCATCATCTGGAGTATATTCTGGAATCCTGGAGGGATGGTTTGTTTCTACAGCTCCCCACTGGCAGACATCTTTCCTCTAAGAATGGTGCTTCCAGGATCTCTCCAGGCTCAGTGTCAGGTGCCACTAGATCATCAGGGAATGGTGATTGATTATCTGAGAAATTTATCTGTTTGCATTCAGGATTCACCAAGTCACTATTCTAATGGGAACTCACTAACTGGCTTCACTAATTCCCCCTTAGAACTACAAACATTAAAAGTCACAGTATCTAAGACAAGTGAGCTTTTAGCTCCTGGTTGCTACAGGGGAATTTATAAGAATATTTAGAAGTGACCCAGGTTCCTTTCTTTCCCTCCCCTTAAAGCACATAAACTCTGGTCATTTTCACAGGTTTTTGCTAATTAATACCACCACTGTGGAAATGAGGGCTGTTCTACAAACAAGCTGCAACAAATGGGATTTTTATGGCTGGTGGAAAAGTCTGGGGAATAATTAGCAGATCTATGGAGATCCCTTGACTCCGGGCATCTGCATGGTAATGGCCAACCCTGGAGATCACTCAGGGAAATGGGGTCGGACTTTCCACCTTAGGGCACATTTATATTGTCAGTTACAGCCTTCAAACTGCAGTAGGACAAATGTGGGAAAATATTTTGTGAAATGCTAGACAAATGAACCTGGTGTTGACCAATCTCAACTAGGAAAACTGGCTCTGCTTTGCTAAGTGCTGTACAGCAGCCAAGACTCGCAAATGAAATATTTTGATATCTCGTTAAACTTGATTCCCCAGAGGGAGGCACATACATATACACATGATGGACTCGGGTCCTCAAGGTGGATGGCCAGAGAAGATTAGAGAAATGACTGGCTCGAGGCGGGAAGAGAGAACCGCGAGGTCATCTGGTCCAGAGGTTTGTACTCAAAGGATCCTTGGAGAGAATCCAGGGGGAATCTGTGAACTTGGATGGGAAAATAATCACATTTTTGTCTTCACTAACGTCTAATTGAAATATACTCTTTCTATTTCAAATGAAGACAAAAAATAATAAGAACATCAGCTATACCCATGATATTGACACAGTGGAAATCAAATATATCTTTATGTCATATTATAGTATAGATATCTCAAGACATCATCTCTGCCCATCACTTCTGTGAAATTATAATAGTTACTGAACCCACTGCTAGAGCTTCTTCTTTAGTGAGCTACTAAAGAAAATACATATATTACTATATCACACATTTAAAAATTATTTTGAGTACTGTGTTTTCTGTCATTAGGTTTTTGAGTAACTTTATATATTTTATCTACTTATGAGCATTATTCTGAGAACAGGACAGTCTTTATCACACTGCCAAGTCTTTATCACACTGTCCATAATACATGCCATAAGATCCCTTTCTTGCCCAATCTCCATTTACAGCTGAGGAAATTGAGGTAGCGCTGGCAAGTGGCGGAGAAAAAGCCAGAACCCTAAGGTGCTGTCTCTAAGTCTGTTCTCACCATTCTTCTGCAGGAGAAGAAAGTATCCTTGGTAAAAACAACATGGAATACTTTCTTAAAACCATGTTTTAACATGTAGGAATCAGGGATGATAAGTAATTCCCGAGGCTAGTCTTAGCTAGGGAATTTGTTTTCAAATTCAAATATACTTTTCTACCTTCATTTTAAAGTGTGGACATTGCCAAGTTAACTGAATGTTGTTATTTTAAAAAATTATCATGGAGACACAATGATGTGGGTTATATTTAAATAGTTCCACAGAATATGTTCCATGTTATTTTCTACACCCATAGCAGCAAGTTTTTCGCCTGCATATTTAAGGCAATTTGGAATGAAATTTTTAATGTGTGAACACTCCAACAGGGAGCCTTGGGAGGCTAGGTGTCAGACCAAGCTAGGTTACAATGAGTATGGATAATTTAAATTATCAACTTCATGTGTTATCTAGAATGAGGTGCATTGATTATATACATGTGTACAAGTACTTACTAGTGGAAAAGACAGGAAGCACATTTATTTCAAGTAGTCAATGTCTCTCATGAAGGTATTAGCTGATTCTACATCCTTGGTGTGAACATAAAGATGTAAGAATTTCAAATAAATTATCTCTTACTGGTTAAATTAGTGTCACATTTTCTCAAAGCAATTGATCCTGACACATTGTGGTTTTCTAAATTTGATAGCTGGTGGAATTGTAAAACTGTAGCATGGAAAGGGATCCTACCTGTCATCTAATTCAGTAATTCTCAAACTTTAGATTTGTCAACCATTCGCTTTTTTCTTCTTTAGCAATTTATCAGATGGGACATAGATAGGAGCACATTTATTCATCTATTTTGGCTTTAATTTTTATGTTTTAATTTTGAAATAATATCAGACTTATAAAAGAGTTACAAATATTGTATAATTTCAGTATACCCTCATCCAGACTCTCCAAATAGTAATATTTCTTGTAATTACAGTACAGTGATCAAAAAGAGAAAATTAACATTGATACTATTCTATTTTCTAAGCTATAGTCTTTACTTAGATTTTACATTATTCCACTAATATCCTTTCCTTGGTCCAGAGTCCAATGTAGGACTGTATGTTGCATTTAGTTGTCACCTCTACTTATTCTCCTTTAATCTGAGACATTTCCTCAGTTTTTCTTTGTGTTTTGTGACATTGAACATTAAACATTTTGCCAGTGATTTTGTAAAATTTCCTCATTTTAGGTCTGTCTGATCTTTTTCATGATTCTTTTCAGGCTATGCGCTTTTAGTAGGAATACCATGGAAGAGATATTGTGTCCTTCTCAGTGCAGCATATCAGGAGGCACATGGTGTTGATATCTTATCACTGGTGATATTAAGTTTGATCACTTGGTTAATGGAGTGTCTGCTAGTTTCTCCACTATAAAATTACACATCTCCTGTTGTAATCAATAAGTATTCTGTGGGGATACGCTTTGAGACTATATAAAAATCTTGTTTCTCCTCTTACTTTCACCTGCTAATTTTAATCAATGATCTTGCTTGTAACAATTGTTAGGATTGTATGAAAAAGTTTGTTAAAGAGAAGATTCAATATTTAACATGAAATCCACAATTTAATTTTCTTGAGATTTAGCTTAGTTTTTATAATTACTTCATTACCTTGCTTAATTTCTTTCTCTCATTATTTATTTACATTCTCATTATAAATGCCATGCGACTGTGACAGTTATGAATGTGCACACAATCTAAATGTCCTTGCAAGATAGGTGTGGTAATTCCTGAAGTTTCTGATTGGATTTCAAGTCTTTAACAACACAGAAAAAGGCACAACGTGAATTATTTTATGCATGAATGTAATTTAATCACATCCCATGAGTACAGAAGAGCATAGTTATTTACACCTTCAAGGCTTCAAACACCTAATAAGTACACACAATATTGAAAAGAAGCCTCCATGTTACACAGGTGTCAAAATCATACATTTCATGTTGTACTCTAAGACTCATCAAAGTGAGTTGAAGCCTCAATAACAGAGAGGGAGAGTTGTGATCTAAAAATTTCTTGTATTAACATTTCGCCATCTACTTCAGTATTTTTATAGCTCAAGTCTCGGTATATGTAGGTAAGCAGAAAATAAAACTCCTACTTTGGATTTTTACATGCTGCTTTGGAAGGTGATATAAGACTCTGAGATATATCTGGGCCTTCACAAAAGAGAAAAGAGCCTTGCCTGCTTGTTCTTGGAATGCATGGGGCCACCTGGTAGAGACCTATCTACAGCAATCCCCTAAAATGTGAAAAAGAATTAGCTTTTGGCTGGGCACATTGGCTCACACCTGTAATCCCAGCACTTTGGGAGGTTGAGGCAAGTGGATTGCTTTGAGCTCAGGAATTTTAGGCCAGCCTGGGCAACATGGTGAAACCCGGTCTCTACTAAAGACACAAAAATTAGCGGGGTGTGGTGGCACGCTTGTGGTCCCAGCTTCTCGGGAGGCTGAGGTAGGAGGATCACTTGAACTCCAGAGGTGGAGGTTGCAGAGTGAACCCAACCCCCATCAAAACAAAACAAAACAAAACAAAACAAAACAAAACAAAACAAAACAAAACGAATCAGCTTCCTACTAGATTGATTTTTTTTTTCAGGGCCGACTTTCTTAAAATATAGACATATGAAATAGAGATGTTGCTATAGGAAGGATCATTTTTTCTTTTCCGAGATACCAAACAAAACAATTTCATAAACCTTTAGCTAGTTCCTGCTTCACTTCATCAGAAGCCATTGCTGTTTGTAAGTCCTCCAGTTCTTAGAAAACTCAAGTGCTGGACATGTAACACCTCCATCACCTCTCATCCCTTGTTACTGTCAAAACTCTTTCCTAATGTCCACCTGAGGACCTGCATCAATAAAAACCTGATCTTTCAAAATCTAACCATAATAGTAATGCCAGAACTTGTTTCTTGACCAACTCTTACCAACACTGTAATCAGTTCCTCAGAGGAAGATTTGAAAATATGATCATCAAGTATGTTGTGGACACAATGCTGAGAGGAAACACAATTTCTAGATAAGAGACTTAAATTGACTTTAAGATTGACTTCAAATCCAAAAGGCCATGACCGCTGAGTTTGGGCCAAATCTAACAAGTGGAAATGAAGAGGGCTCCCTGTAAAATTGTTCACTTGGGTCAGAAATGATTTGCTGGCACAAGTACAGATCAGAGAGGGAGCAAATGGACAAAACAAAATAAAACAAAACAAAACCTTGGGAATTTTCACTGCAAATAAATTAAAGCTAGAGATGTAGAGTGGCTGGAAATGTAACTATTCCCACCCACTTCCGTGTGCGGTCCTTGAATGCAGAATTTATTAACTGGAAGTGAAGACCTTGACCGAAGTATCAAGGGCCTTGAGCTTATTTTCTTCTATATGACCATCTTTCAGAAACAAACGATTTTTTAAAAAACAACAACAAAAAGAGAAACAAAAGTCAAAGAAGATTTTGAAAAAAGTAATAACTGACCAATTTGACATTTAAAAACAAATATTTGATGCATATGAGAATTAAACTTTTATAATGCAAAACCATCTCAAGTGTTCTAGGTATAGAAAATTATTTAATGACATCAAAATAGGCAGATGCAATAGTTTTCATCAAATTCACATTTGCAAATATTCTTTTGATACATAATCCCCTGTGTCAGTGCCAGAAAAATGGTGCAAATTTTGGAATAAAATCAGACCTTACTCTGGATTCACAAAATATTTCTCTATAAGAATGAAGAATGAGAGATGAGAAAAAGAAATGTGAGTTGAGAGAACATAAGGAAAGTTTTCTGCAGAACAGAAAGCAAACACATTTCCTGCATCCTGAGCCTCTCTCCTGTTTTTCATTTTCCTTGTAAATTTCCCACATTTTAGAATGTAGGTTGATGTAGCCATTAAGGAAAACAGTGTGAAATTAAAAATAGAACTACCGTACAACCCAGCAATCACTCTTCTGGGTATGTACCTGAGGAATATGAAGTCACTACCTCATAAAGATATCTGCACTCCCGTGTTCATTGCAGCACTAGTCACAATAGCCAAGACATGGAAACACCTAAATGTTCATCGGCTGACAAATGGATACAGAAAATGTGGTATATACATAATACGGTGGAATATTATTCAGTTTTAAAGAAGAGATCCTGCCATTTGCCATAACATGGGTGAGCCTGGAAAACATTATGCTAAGTGAAATAAGCCAGGCACAGAAAAATACTGCATGATCTCACTTATATGTGGAATGTATTTTTAAAAATAGGTCAAGTATACAGAATAGAACTGTGGTTACCATGGGGGAAAAGAGGGGTGAAGAGAGCAAATGGGGGAACATAGGTCAAAGGGAACAAAATTGCAGATGTATAGGATGAACAAGTTTAGAGATTGTACAACATAAGGACTAAAGTTAATACGATTATATTGAATTAGAGATCTTTGTTAAATAAGTCAATTTCAGTTGCTCTTGTCACCAAAAAAAACTATGTGAGACAATAGATATGTTAATTTGCTTTACTATAGTAACCATTTTATTATCTATATGTATCCCATAACATCATGTTGTAAAACTCAAATATGCACAATAAAATTTATTATTTTTTTTAAATCCCACCTTTCATTGAGGCCACCCAAGGATTTCCTTGTAAGCTCAGGGAAGAAAATCAGTTCTGCGGATGTACTGTGAGACAGCCAAGGAGCAGGCCGTAGGGAGGAAGGCTGCCAGTGGGCAAGCAGATACAGGTTTCTACAGCTGAAGCATTTACACAGAAACAGGTTGTATGTTTTCTGATCACTTTTAATTTTTGTTTTGAAGGCCCTGAAGAATTAATTAGGTGCCAGGGCCTTTTCTCTGCTATGTCCAGTCCCTGAAAGAACTGAAGCCATGAAGCCACTTAGAACCAGCACATCAACTGTTTCTAGATGATCGGAAACCTCCAGAGCTTTCCGCTTCAGCTCACTGTATGCTTTTAAGCAACGGAGATTTAAAAGTCTTGAGATTATAGAACCATAAAAATACACATTGACGTGTGGTCACATGTAAGGTTTAAGACTGGGAGTGAACCATAAAGGGAATGTTTTGTACCAGTACCAAAATACAAGTTCAATGAATGACGCAGCAGCTCTGAGAGGAAGACAAGGAAAACATCCAACCCGGACTCTCTCACAAGCTTGAGTGTGTGTTCTGGAGCTGAAGGATGCACGGTTGTTAAGCCCCTGTTCTTTTCCGTAAGTTCCTTCTGGGGCCTTCTGTAGCCATATAAAATGCAGCTAGTAAAACAGGTTTCCGTGGGAGGGAGACCTGGGAGTGCCTGAATTTCCTTCTTTTTTTGCTGAGCAATTAAGCAACAAAAGCAGTCTGGGAAAATAGAAGACATTTCAGAGCTGGTCATGCATTCAACACATGCCAAGGAAGGGAGGTTTTGTCGCTGTTTGACTCCTAATCCTGTATTTACTTGTTGGCTAAATGGAATTAATTCATTTAGTTTTGCAGAGTGGTAGGCTTACTTCTCTCCGTTAAGTTTCTCTTTTCCTTTCTCAAAAAGAAATGGCAAGCTTATCCTAGAAGGTTGAAGGAAATTTGGCAATCTGTTATTTGGTTAGAAGAAATGACCTTAGTTTAATAAACAAATTATTCAATTAATTCAACATGAAAAATAGTTTAGTACTTACTGTTGGGCAGACCTTGTACTAGGACATGGGATACACCAATGAACAAGACATTCAAAGATGTAGATAAACGAATAGGCAATTATGGTCAATGGACATGGGGTTAATGCAAGGGAAGGCATTAGGAACACTTGGGTCTTATTCACTTTTGGGGACCTGACAAAGGTTTCTTGCAGAAATCCAATCTGAGATTCAAGGAGTGAGTCAAAGTTCATTCAGTGACTAAAATAATAAGTTTAATTATTTTTCCAGGCAGATGTGCAGAACAGTGGGGTGGGAGGCCTGAATGTGGGTGAGCACTCACTATGTATGAAGAACTGAAAGAATACTGAAATGACTGATATATGCACTGGTGAGAGATGGTCAAATAAAGTAGGTAGGAGCCAGATTCCTCAGGTCATTGTTGGTGTTGTTAAACATTTAGAATATTTTTCTTGCTCTGTCATTATTTTTAATTGACACATAATAACTGTATATATTTATGGGGTATAGTATGTTATTGCCATATATGTATACAATATGTAATGATCAAATCATGGTAATTAGCATGTCCATCACCTCAAACCTTGATCATTTATTTGTGTTGGGAAGCTTCAAAATCTACTCTTCTAGCTATTTGGAAATATATAATTAATTATTTTTAATTACAGACACCTTGTAGTGCTATAGAACACTAGCACTTATTCCTCCTCTCTCACTA
Organism: Rhinopithecus bieti; assembly: GCF_001698545.2. NCBI lineage: Eukaryota > Metazoa > Chordata > Mammalia > Primates > Cercopithecidae > Rhinopithecus > Rhinopithecus bieti. The sequence goes on from NW_016803211.1 coordinate 312,004, forward strand.
TACTTTTGTATCTGTTAGCATTTGAATTCTTGCTCCAAGAGCAAAGGGGTAACCACAGGGGAATGAATCACTCAGATTTTGTAATTTCTCTTTGTCTACATTGTAGAAAATGGTTTGGAGGTAGGTAAGACCAGAGAACAGAGCAAGGGGAGGATGAAAGGTGAAAGAAGACAGTGCTCTTCCTATCTTGGTGGCCTTGGGGCTGGGTGGTAGTGTTGAGTTTGTCCTTCGCCTGGTGTCAACGATCACTATCCCAACCACATTTATCCCAATGATACCCCAATGGGCTGTAAGGACCCACTATGCCTCTGTCAACTATGAAATATCTAGACCTTTTCAAGTGTCTGTTTTTTTTCCTTAAACCATATCCATTTGGAGGTTAATGCGTTGTTGGGTAAAATAATTAAACTTAGTTCCAAGTACAGAATGAAAGGGAACTTATTTGTTCTATCATGTTGGGACTGGAGAAATAATTTGATGTCTGTTTCATCCTCACCTTTTGAGTTAGTCTTTGCCCCAGAGTCTGAGAGAGTTGTCTCAAACGAAATCTACAAAAATATTTGTGGATTTAGAAACACTAAAGGGAAGAGAACATTGTTCTGCAGTTCATGGTCCTGACATTTCAGAAGCTCAGGATCCCAGGCTCTCAGGTTACAAAAGGTCTTTTTTCTTCTAAACACGTTCCCTTAAGGTGTCAATGTTTGATAATGTGTCCAATAAACATTAATGCTTCAAACAAGCACAAACACCCTTTTTGACACAGGAACAAAGCTGGAACTGTGGGACCTTAAGCATCAGCAGGCATGGGTGTGTTTTGGAGAGGGAAAAGTCCTCCTCAGATCACATGGGTTTCTGGGTAGAGAGGGAGAGCTGGATTTATCCTGAGTCTTGTGAATTATCTGCTGTGTGGCTGAGTTTTGTGGGAATTAAGCCAAAATCAAAATAAATAATGCATGTAAGTGTTTAGCACACTCCTTGGTATATGGTGGGCATCCAGTAAGTATTGGCTATTATTAAGAGCTATGGAGTCTGGGCCACATGCTAAAGGACATTCAGCAGTGAAACTGTTTTGGGTTGCTGTAGGGGGTAGGGATATATGTTGCATGGGAACAGTCAGGGAGGGAGGTCCATTTTCAGCATCACCCCAGGGTCAGGCGGCATGACACAGACACAAGGACCGAGAGAGAGAGAGAGAGAGAGAGAGAGAGAGAGAGAGAGAGAGAGAGAGAGGCAGGCAGAGAATGAGCCCCTCCTGTTATTGTCCTAAACCCACATTCACTGAGGGCAGCCCCTACTCCACTACTGCAGTAAAGGTTCTCCTGTGAAGCCAGATATGCAGCAGCCCTCCCTCCAGCACCTTGCTTTCCCAGGATCTGTTTCTTGCTGGGCATGCCACAGATTCCCAGAGCATTTTATAAATTACAAAAAGCTATGCAATGGCAAAGTATTACTATTACTGTGTATCCAACTGGTGATGTTATCCCTGTAGACAGGATATGTTGGGGACACCCCAGGTCTCTTCCTCCCCACTCCTTCCCATTTTGAAGTACATATTTATGTTTATCAATTGTTACTATATCCAGAGCCCAGTCTTCTCCTATTTCTCCTACTTGTTCCTTGCCAACATCCCAAATTTCATTAAGGCTCTCCTGGGAGACCCAAAAAGTGGTGGGAAGAAAATGCAATTCTGAAGTGCAAATGTGGGATGATGGGAAATCAGGAATCTGTTATAGAATTTTAATTTAAATACACCATTGGCATTAAATGCACCAATGGCGAGGGGCTGAGTCATTGAGCACTAGAATTCCACATGCATTTGATAATGATGGTTTCTAGTGGGTAATTACGTGGCTGTGACCCCCATGTTTTTCTTGGAGTCTTTGTGATGCTCCTTCAATTTGCTCTTCCTGTACTCAATTCTTGTCTTTCATTCTTGTCATTGAATATTTTGGGTATATGGGACAAAAATAAGAATGTAAGCAGGCACCGACCAGCATGACAAAGATGAAATAGATGGAAGATGCTTACTGTTGGCAAGGATGTGGGACAACTGGAACTCACATGCACTGCTGGTGGGAGTATACACTGACCAAACCTTTTTGGAAAAATGATTGCTAGTATCTACTAAAGCTGAAAGTAGCTATGCTATTGTTCAGCAAGTCCACTTGTAGGTGTGTACTTAACAGAACGCAGAAAACAGTCACCAAAAGACATGTAGTAGAATGTTCAAACTCTTCAAAACTGGAATTACCCTAATGCCCATCAGCAATAGATTGGATAAATAAATTCTGGCATGTTTGCAAAAATGGGATGCTATATAGCATTGAGAGTGCATGATATAATTCTAAATTTCATGCATCAATATAGATGAATCTTATTTATAAACGTAAATGTTGAGCAAAAGAAGCCAGATGCATGCACAAAAATACACACTCTATGACTGTAGTTTGTATAACAAACACCACTGATTTGTGCTATTAGAAGTCAGGATAGCAGGTCGAATGTTGTGGCTCACACCTGTAATCCCAACACTTTGGGAGGCTGAGTTGTGCAGATTGCTTGAGGCCAGGAGTTCGAGAGCAGCCTGGCCAACTTGACAAAACTCCATCTCTACTAAAAATACAAAAATTAGTTGGGTGTGGTGGCAGATGCCTGTAACCCCAGCTACTTGGGAGGTTAAGGCACATGAATCGCTTGAACCTGGGAGGTGGAGTTTGCAGTGGGCAGAGATGGCACCCCTGTACTTCAGCCTGGGCAATAGAGCAAGGCAGCATCTCCAAACAAACAAACAACTAACCAACCAAAAGAAGTCAGGATAGTAATTAGTATTAGTGACCAGAAGAAAGCATTACTGGGGACTTCTTGGATGCTAGTCAGGTTCTGTTTCTTAGTCTGGGTGCTGGTTGTAGGATTGTGTTCAGTTTGTGAAAGTTCATTGGACTGTATGCTTAAGGGTATTTTCTGTATACTGTATTTTAATAAAAAGTTTTTTTTTCAATTGGCAAGATTAAATAAATTATTTCTGCCATCTTTGCAGCGCTGGACACCATTAGTAATTTTTATGGAACAAAGCTAGCCTGCAGAACCAACCAGCTACAGACAATTCCTCTAGTCCTTAAATTTATACATTTCATACAGAAAATAGCACTTTCCCATCATTATTTCAGAATAGGTTAATCAATATCTTCATCTAAAAGATGAAGCCAGAAATATCAGCTATACAGAGATGTTGCAAATATTAACTAGCATCTTTTATATAGATATAGTTCCTGGTACTGGCAGGTATTCGGTATGGTGGCAATGCTGAACCCCTGATTCCACTTGGAATAGAAGTCAGGATAGCAGCGTTCTGTGCCAGACATTGCTCATAAGCTCAAGATATGCTTTATAAGTAATCTTGTTTTATCCCATATCAACCCAACGGGGTAAAAATTATTTCCATCATTACCCAGATAAGGTGACTGAGGTTCAGAGAGCCAGATGGGCAAGGTCACAGAGCTGGAGGAGGCCCACTGATATCTGAACACAGGACTCTTCCAAAGTTCATTCCACAGGAACACGCCGCCTCCCAATTAGGTAGAAAACTACCCGAATTGTACTTTAATTTCTCTAAACATAGTGGTTTCCTTCTGAGGTAGAAATCATCTGCTCAGCTGGTTTCGGAGTACCATTTTCCTTGTTGAGTTGACTTAGTGGTAAAAGAAGTTTTGAATGAAGTGGGCAGAGAGATCCGGAGAACAGCAGGGAAGTCTCCAAGGACCTAGTGATTTTGGGCTGTCACTGTGGGAGTTGTTATGCTTTGCAGTAATTGCATATTGGATACATAATTCTAATTTTCATGGAGTGGGCTGCCCAGACCCTCCAACTTTTAGTGCTTGTTGATGTAGTTTTATACATTTTATCAGTTTAACAACTAAAACACACTTTCCTCTTGGTCAAGAGTTTCCCAGGAGTATACTAGCAAAAGTGGGAGATGCAAATTTGCGAATATCCACTTTTGCCTCCACTGAAAGGAAAATAATAAAAAGTCCAGGTACTGGCCAAAAATAACTTTCACTAAAGCAGACCCAGAAGCCCAGCCCTGGTCCTTGCAACCAAGATATGATGTGGTCTGCCCTCTTTGCAAGTTGAGCTGTGCCAACATCTGTTGGCCTGTTGCCTCTGACAGCTACATAGAGAAAGACATGGAAACAGATGTGGCAGAAGAACCAATATATGTGGTGCCAAGCATCATTGTAGATATCTGCAAGTTGTATACCATGATTTAATTTAGAAAGAAAAATTGAGGTCACAGAAGGTAAGAAACTTGCTTAATGCCACAGAGATGTTAAATGGCAGAATCAAAGTGTGGGCCTATCGCAAGAATTGGCAAACTTTTTCTGTAAAGGGGCAGATAGTAAATATTTCAGCTTTGTGGGTCACATGGTCTTTGTTGCAATTACTAGTCTTTTCTGTTGTAGTGTGAAAGCAGCCACAGATAATATAGAGGCAAGCAGTTGTGGTTGCATTCTAATAAAACTATTTATGAACACTGAAATTTCAAATTTCATGTAATTTTTGTGTCTTAAAATATTATACTTAAAATTATATTTAACTCTTTAAAATGTAAAGACCATTTTAGCTTACAGGTATACAGAAACAGGTGGTAAGACATATCTGGATCATAGGCCATAGTTTAGCTGACCCTTTGTTTTATCTGATTTGAAAGCTCACGCAAGCTGTTTTGACTTAGCAGGTTGTTTAATCTAAAGTTCTTTGGAATAAAAACCTCCCTGCCAAGTAGGACTTGGCTTTATGCTTAACATGCTTTGACTGTTGAAAAGAGACCTTTGGCACACATTGAAGGGATGGTGAGTATATATTTGTTTGTGTTTGTGTGTGTGAGAGAGAGGGGATAGAAGGAGGGAGGGAAAGAAAGAGGGAGGGGGGAGAGAGAGAGAGAGAGAGAGAGAGAGAGAGAGAAAGGAGGGAGGCACAAAGAACAGACAACAAGAAGAATTAACTCAATTTTTTCTCTTAAACCAACAAACAGACTTTGGTGATATTGACTTTCCTATTTTCAAAATCTAAGATGTCTTGCTGTTTTCTAAAATAAAAGTGAATTAATGTCAACATTAAAATTTTTTATCAAATTGGGAGAATTTTGTCATCTGCTTGACATTTGGTAAATGAAATTCAATGGTGCCTAATTAAATATTGTAAATGTTAACACTGAATCAAGAGTAGTCTCAGGGAGGTTTGCAAATGGTATCGACTGAGGTATGTAGATAGTATTGACCGAGGTCCTCCATGTTGTCTCTGCTTCATTAGGTGATGGAGATGCCAATCCATGGAACCAGGTGGCACAGCTATGTTGGTAGCTATACCGGAGGCTTCTTGGCAAAGATTCCTCCAGGGAAGGAAGGTACCATCAGAGAACCGTGCATGAAGACAGGGAAGAAATGATTGGAATCATGAAACATTAAACTGGAAGGAAGCCTTAGGCAAACCTAACTCATGAGAAAACGGACACCCAAATGTTACCAAGTTAGTACCAAAACCAAGGCTGGTATTTGCATAAATGTGCTTTTCTATCTAGTATCAAGGCCTTCTTAATATTGTTAATAGGCCTTAAGCTTGGTTTGTCTACATAGAAATCAAAATAACAATTTCAACCCACGAAAGAAGTAGAAGAAGTCCCAAACAGTTCTGATTTCCTCCAATGTGACTATTTCTGATATATTACAAAATAACAAAAATCAAATTCAAAGAATGAACTTTTTGCCCCTATTTTGCTAATAATGGTTTAAGTAAATGGATGGTCTTTCTAGTCTTTCCCAAAGGCCCCTAGATTAATTGTTAGTGACATTACTAGGAAACTCCCATGAAATCTTGTAGGTCCATGGAAACCATGCATCAGACTCTTAACATTTTGTGCAGATCACATGCTATCATGTGAAAATGTTCTGTTCCAAAGTCCCCTGGAACTTGGGATGCATTTTTCCTAGAGAACAATGTTCCAAGCAAAGATCCATTGGATTCCCCAAGTGGCTGACTGCAACGACTGTGCTCAGAAGCTGCTGAGGCTTAAACTTTCAGCCCTTCGAGAGGCAGCTCGAGAGACTGGGAAACTGGAAGAGGCTCTGCTATATCCTGTACTGCTTTTGGGAGATCTTGGCAGCCCTTGCGTAGAGAGAGGGAGGAGGATTGGTGGGTGTGGGGGTTTGGTGGGGAAGCTAAGGTCCTCCTTTGGAAACAATGGAGGAAGGCTCTATGTTAAAGGGGAAAGGAGGAGACAGGAAACCTCCATTAAATTGTTTATAAGTTGAATTGTTTCTAAAGCCGGAACTGACAACTGTGTTTTTACAAAGTAGAAAAAGATGCAACGAGTTCCACAGTCCTCATTCAGGCATATACAGTGCTTAAGAAGATCAGAGTGCAGTTTTCTTTGGGCAGGTAGGTTTCAAAAAAAAAAAAAAATTGAGTGTTGACACAGTGTATAAATTCTTCCAATCTGAAAATTATTGAGGGTTACTACTGATGCCATTTGAACAGTACCATAACATTCATGGATTGTGGAATGGCGCAAATCGCTGCCTAAGCAAGCAATTATTTTGTTTTTGCTTCTGCAGTTAGACAAGGAAGAATGTTTTGCATTCTATCAGCTGGGCTTTTATTGTTTTTTCATGTTAGGACGAATGTTCTTTGAGAGGTGGGGTCTTGTTTGAGGAAATGTCAAGTTGTCCAGTTTAGATTTATTGGTGATTGTGGCAGGTGCTAAATGTTTCAAGAAGTTGGTGTATGCACTTTTTTCTTCTCCCCTGGCAGACTTTCCTGGAATCAGGATATGTTCTCCACAGGAAGAAAGCAAATGTGCTATACTTGAAATTCAGTGTATGACAGAAAAACCTAAAGAAGAGTTATAGTAGATGAATTTACATCATCTGAAAGGTATTTTATGCACCAATTTCCAAAGTTAGGGAAGGCCACTTATCAAGGGACTGCCACTTAAGACACAGGCATTGTCTATGGCGTCTGGGTGGGCCAAAGAGGCAAGATTTGTGGGAATATCATGAGAGTTGCTGGCTCTAAAATATTTGCTCTCCAATGTCCAGAAATTCCCACCTTTGGAATAGTCCTTGGAGAGACAATTTTCTCCAACTTAGCCCCCCTTTCCTACTATGCATCCTCACGAGCAGGTCAAATTCAATGTAAACTTTTGGCAGGGAATCCTTTGGAGGTTTATGTTTTATCTTAAAAATTGGTAGGAACTTTGTGTCTTTCCCATCATACATTCATGTTTTATGTAACATAAAATTATCACCCGTCTGCAAATCTTTGAGTGGAAATGAAGCTTCAGGAGGATGGACCATATCTCTTCCACAGTCCTGGCCACTCTGCAGAATACTCTCTTGTCTTTTCAGGAGCAGGGGGATCCTACTTTGAGAAATAAGGACTTCAGTCATTGTTCAATTGGTAATCTGGTCATTGTCCTTTGAAAATGTACAAATCCTCTCCTGGAACAGTAATACATGAATTTATTTTTGCATTAGAAGGAGGTACTTTATCAAAGGAGTACATTGTCATTTTGGAAAACAATATTCTGGGCTTGGAAAGATTGTAAACTAGAAAATCTTTGGTGATGAAAAAGGGCAAGATTTGAAAGTGTGGGATACTGTGCCGAAAGGGTAACCTTACTTGAGGATGTGGGGAATCTGGGCTGAAGGGGGAGGATTGGGTGGGGCTGGAGGAGAAGCAGATTCAGAGAAAAAGGAAGGAGGTGTAAGCCACAAGGTTTGCCCAAAGTTTTCTTAATGGCTTTTCATTCTTCCAAATCTATTTCCAATCTCGGTTTCAGTCCTCAGCTCTATCTCCATCTCCTCTGTCCAAGTGGCAGCATCTCCAGCTTGAAGAATCAAGTTCACATGTCCAAAATGCCAACTCACCTGTGAGAAATTTTGCCTACTCCTTATCATGCAGCATTTCTGTCTACTCATTCCTGTGTGGCTTCATCCCTCACGCTGCCAACTATCTGTCTCCCTGTTCCAGCAAGAAACTGGGGAGTCTTTGTCTTTTCCTTCTTCCCGACCTCCCATGCACATGTTTAGTTGATCATGAAATCTGACCAGGCTTAATGTGACCTTTGAAACATTCTTTCATTCTCTTTAGAAATTACAGTTCCTGCAGGAAACTGAGCACTCAAAGGGCTGAAAGGTGGAGAGTTTAATGAACAGTTGGCTTCCAGAGTAGGGAGGAGGAAGCTAAGTAACAGTGGCAAGGTTGGATGCAGTGGCTGACATCTGTAATTCCAGTACTTTGGGAGGCCAAGGAGGCCAGATCACCTGAGTTCAGGAGTTCAAGACCAGCCTGACCAACATGGTGAAACCCTGTCTCTACTAAAAATACAAAAATTAGCCCGTGTGGTGGTGGGCACCTGTAAGCGCAGCTACTCGGGAGGCTGAGGCAGGAGAATCACTTGAACCCAGGAGGCAGAGGTTGCAGTGAGCCAAGATCAAGCTGCTCCACTCCAGCCTGGGTGACAGAGTGAGACTCCATCTCAAAACAAACAAACAAAAAAACAAAACAGTTGCAAAAGACCCAAAGGCAGCTGCGGGATGCCTTTACCATCCTTAGGAAAATAAGATGCAAGGGGCGGCAGTGGGAATTCCCAAAAGTACCTGATCTCTAAGCTTGGAGCTGTGGAAGAAGGGCCACCTGATGGGAGCTAAAACAGGGAATGCAGCCGCTGCCAGGACTCTGGAAAGGTAGGGGCAGTGAGGGACGAAAGCCAGGGAGACAATCGCCACCGTCATTTGCTCTCCCTCTTCTCATCCTCTGATCTCCTGACAGTGCTTCCAGTTGGCAAAGGCCAACCAAAAATCACAGGGCATAGGAGTTTGGTGCTGTAGGCCACAGACGAGAGGCAGGCTCCTGGGGTACAAAGAGTGCAGAGAGGGGAGCAAAAGGGATCTGGTAGGGTAAGCAACAAATGGAGAATGGCCAGCCCAGATTCAGCCCCTCCCTTCAACACCTGAAAATTTGACCTGAATTCAAGACCATTATTTCTTTCTTGGATGGCTGGAAAAAACAAACAAATAAACAAACTTCCCAGTGGTCCCAATTGACTTCAGTGTGTGCTCTAATTTCATTATATAAACGCCATTTCTTAACAATTTCAATGCTGACAGACGGAGCTCATGTGTCAGCTAATAGGAGAAAAGCAGCATCTACGAGCACAATTCCCCACGCTGGAGCTCCTCGCCTATCTTCCCCCCTCAAGAGCTTACACAGGGCTGCAAATCGAACAGATCTCGCATGATGATTAGGGAATTATCTGTATTTCATTAAGAAAAATCACTTGTAAACTCTGTTTGAAAAAAGTATTGAAGGCTGGGCGTGGTGACTCATGCCTGTAATCCCAGCACTTTGGGAGGCCGAGGTGGGCGGATCATGAAGTCAGGAGTTCGAGACCAGCCTGACCAACATGGTGAAACCCCGTTTCTACTAAAAATACAAAAATTAGCCGGGCATGGTGGTGTGTGCCTGTAATCCCACCTACTCAGGAGGATGAAGCAGGAGAATTGTCTGAACCTGGGAGCAGAGGTTGCTGTGAGCTGAGATTGCGCCCCTGCACTCCTGCCTAAGTGACAGAATGAGATTCTGTCTCCAAAAAGGTATTGAAAACACATCCTTGGGGTTTAATAGATATTCGTAGGGAGTGCTGAACAGGTCTTTGTTAAAGGGGTAAATGTTACTTGTGACACTCACAATTAGTGGATCTTTACACGTGAATGTGTTGAATACAACCAGACCCCTATAATTAGACACACTGTTCTAAAATGAATTTCTAAGGTACGAATCTAATCTAATCACTTCTTGACTCACACAGGCTAGTAGCTTCCCATTGTCAAGAAGTTCTTAACATGGTGGAAAAGATCTCTTCATCATCTCAACCTCAAAGTCTCACCCTGGTCTTTCCAGGTCTCTTCTCTTTCCTCTCCTGATACCATCTGTTCCCATCTACACTAAGATCCTTATCAGTCCTGGAAGAACACACTCAAAGCCGATGATCTTTGTGCCCTCTGTACGTTCTCTCAACATTTGGCATTTTTATGAACACTGGCCCAAATTCCAGCTGCCAGCACCTGACACTCTGCCCAAGGGCTTCTCTGACCAGCACAACCCACTCTACCCATGTGTGGGGAAGGCTTCAAGCGCCAGGGAGTTAATGGCCCCTGGAAGCATCCCTGACCAATGACTTCCAAGAATGGGTGTTAAATACCTCCACTCTTTCCTCCCTTGAGTGAGATAACTCTGAGGCACGTGTTTGAGGTTGCTTCATGGAGTTCCTCAGCAGGATTAAGTTCCAGTTGCCCTCAGTGGTAACTCGGGTTTGATTCATCCTTTGTTTGCTTCCTTCCTTTCCTGTCTCACTTCCTCACTTCCCTATCAGTGTTTCCCTGAATCACCTTCCAGATAAACTTCTCACATTGGAATCCTTGCTTCAGGGTTGACTTTTAGAAGAACCTAACCTAAAATATTTCAGTATTCTCTTTCAGCATTTTCTTGCCTTTGCGTAAGGCATTGTTTGTGTCTCGATTCCCCTTTGTTTCTTTTTAAACAAACATTTAAAATTACACAGGAAAACAAAGAATAAAATGTTTCTCCTTCATCACCTATTCCCCTCCCTTTTCCCTCTCATCCTGGTCTGCTTTCCTTCCTGGAACTAACCACTGTTTGGTATACATACTTCCAAATTTTTTCTTTATATCTACACATTTAAAAGTATGTAGATATACAAATGTAAATACATTTACCAATCTGTGTATACAATAAGTGAATTTGAACACATCCTTATACACAGTCCTTTTCACATGAATGAAATCACATTATACATGTTGCACTGTGACTTGTTTTTTTTCAACAGTACAATACCCTTAGATTCCATAATACAGTGTGATATACTATAATTATTGAAACATTTTTCCTACTGATGAACACTTAGGGTGCTGATACTTTTTCCACTGTTACAAAAAATTCTACAATGACTATCTGAGTGCATATATCTTGCACACATGTGCCAGCCATCCTGTAGATGAGTGTCTGTTTGAGCTTTTTAGTTTTCAGCAATAGAAAACCCAACTTCGGCCGGGCGCAGTGATTGACTCCTGTAATCCCAGCGCTTTTGGAGGCTGAGGTGGGCAGACCACCTGAGGTCAGGAGTTCCAGAGCAGACTGGCCAACATGGTGAAACTTCACCTGTACTAAAAATAGAAACCTGGTGGCAGGTGTCTGTAATCCCAGCTACTCGGGAGGCTGAGGCTGGAGAATCGCTTGAACCCAGGAGGAGGAGGTTGCAGTGAGCGATTGTGCCACTGCACTCCAGCAGGTGTGACAAGAGTGAAACTCTGTTTTAATAGAAAAAAAAGAAGAAAAGAAAAGAAAAGAAAAGAAAACCCAACCTCAACTAGCTTAAGCAAAAGCAAATTTATTTGGTGAAAGGGCGGATCTGGTTTTAGAATCAGCTACCAAGGGCTCAAGAAGTGTCACAGGGACTGGTCCCCCCCTCTCTGCTGTCCCCCATGTCATGTCGTTCTCCAGGTCTTTCCTTTTCATTGCCAAGAGTTCCAGGCTTCTACCCTCAGAACTCCAAGGCCATTGGAAAACAGAGGGCAGTTTTCTCTTAGTTGCCCAAGGAAATATTCCCAAATTGTATCAAAAGCCCAACTCTAGGTTAATTATTGTGGCTGGGGGATGTAATCCATTCATAGGCCAGGGCTGGCCGGGTGTAGTGGCTCACGCCTGTAATCCCAGCACTTTGGGAGGCTGAGATGGGTGGGTCACTTGTGGTCAGAAGTTTGAGACCAGCCTGGCCAACATGATGAAATCCCGTCTCTACTAAAAATACAAAAATTAGCCAGGCATGGTGGCAGGCACCTATAATCCCAGCTACTTGGGAGGCTGAGGCAGGAGAATTGATTGAACCCAGGAGGTGAAAGTTGCAGTGAGCCAAGATCACGCCACTGCACTCAAGCCTAGGCAACAAAGCGAGACTCCTTCTCCAAAAAAAAAAAAAAAAAAAAAAAAAAAAAAAAAAAAAAAAGCAAAGCAAGCAAACAAACAACAAAAAAACCATAGGCTAGGGCTAGGCATATGGCACCTTGCGACATGAACTGGACATGGGGAAAGGGAGTGATTCCCCAGGGTTAACCTTGCTCCTATCACTAGAAGGAGGACGGAATGCTGTGTGACAAGGAAAGGAATTAATGTCCACTTGAGATGAATTTGAGATGGATGTCTGCAAGTGGTAATAGAGGATTAAAAAGTGGGCGCATTAAAAATTTTGATAGCTACTGCTATCAAAATTGTATCTCAATTTATATTCCCAGTGCCAACAGTATTTGAAAGAGTCTGTCTCTCAGAACCTGTAGACACTGGATACTGTTAGTGTTTTAAATTTCAGCTGATCTGATATCTAAAAATGGTATCTCACTGTTCTAGACTGTTCTAGTATGGTGTTCTAGGTGAACACCCTTTCATGTGTTTAGCTGGCCTTTGCATTTCTTTTTCTTTGAACTGCCTATGCATATCTTTTGGTCAAAATTCAATTGAATTGCCCTTTTTTATTGTGAAAGCTGCTACAAACGACACTAAAAAGGGAACTCAGTTGTGTGTGTGTGTATGTACACACGCATATGTTTATAATACATATGTTACTTAGGGTTTATAGCAGCCCTGTGAGCTCCTTGAGGGTGGCACCTTGCCATAATACAGCCTGACACCTAATACAAAGTAGAAATCAATAATTATTTATCATACAAATAAAGAAACAAATAAGTGAATGAATGAATGAGTCAATAGTGTTGACTGCCTTGTATTGTCCTAGGCCTGAGAGACGATGAAATATCCTTGTTCCTGTATACTTTTCTGTAAGTTTCTGGAAATTTCCCTGTAAAGCATCTCCGTAAGTTTTTCTATAGGCTGTGAGAAGCACATGAGTCGGGTTAATAGTCGGGTTAAAAGCAATTTTGAATTGCTTTTCAGAAATGGCCTTCATATTCCTTTGCACTCATCCTGTTGATAAGAGCAGATGGCCTAGTGCATGTGACTCAGACTCGCACACACACCTCCGCTCCCTTGAAGTGCCAGCCCTGGAGCTTTGTTGAGGCTCGCATCTGCCACGGGAGTTAGCTAGTACGTTGCCCAGTTCAACATCCATCCAGGATTTCATAGGAACTTGAGAATCATTGTTTTTGGCTTGAATCCTGGGTTTGAGGTTTCTTCGTGTAGGAATCTGAAAAAAGGATTTGGAAACGTTGTTGTCTCTAATCCCAAAGTATGTATCTGGGAGGCTGCCTTCGCCATCACCCACCTAATAACTCAGGCTCCTGGGGTCATTTCGCTCAAGTGCATTCATTCCTCTGGTAGAATCAAAAGAAACTGATACAGGCGACAGAGTACCTGGGTTCTAATCTGGTTTTGATGAGCAAGTTATTTACCCCTTACAGCCCCATTTTCCCTATCCTAAAATGATATGGTTGCAACTGATGATCTCAAAGTCCCCGTCCAACTCTACAATTCAGAGTGGAATTCTGAATTCTGCTCTGCCACCAACAGCATGTCCTCAGAGCTTTGTCTATTACTCATGAGAATGTCAACGTCTGGGTAAATAGATATTTTGGGGTCAGCTCTAAAAAACCCAGAAGTACGTATTGTATGTTGATTTTGGCACATGGACAAGCCTGAACAGGGCTGTGTCAAGCCTTTTACCATGATAGCTGCCGGAAGAAAAGCCAGGCGAAGCAGTCTGGGTGAGCTGCTTGGAATGAAGAGGACCAGCCCACGTCCCATGGCACAGATGACCTTCAGGAGAAGTGGAGGAGAGCAGCTAATGTAAAGAAATTGTTAGCATCTATGTTGGAAATGGCTTATGACACTGTCTCAAAGCCACATTCTCAGACAACAGGGAAAGCTGTAAATAGATCCACACAGTTATCCAAGCATAGCAGAGTAAAACTAAAGGAAAGCCAAATTAAACAGGCTCAACCAAAGTTTTGAGTGAAAGTGTTGAATATTGCTCATGCCTTCAGAATGGGAAGCTCTATTTAAAATATTCACAATGGTGGGTCCTCTGGAGGTGACTACAGGCTGGTAGGTCGGTTCTATCTTCCCCCTAGGAGCCATCTCAGCAAAGAAGAATCAGAGGCAAAGACTCCTTCAAAGCGAGGACCTCACACTGCGAAGGACTTGGAGCATTGCTTGATTGCTACTCAACTGGCAAAAGGTTTTAAAAAGCAGGTTAGGCCCCAAGACCACATGACTGAGAATCCTAACACATAACTGAGAATTGTAATAAAAAATATATTTTGTATTTTGGCATAATTTCAAACTTACAGAAAAGTTGCAAGAATTGTACAAACGATTTTTGTGTATGCTTCATACTCACATTCTGCATTTTACCAATTCTTTTTTCCCTTCCTCCCTTTTCTTATTTCATATATATGTGAAATATAAATTAATAAACAAATAGACACACATACATAGATGTAACAGTTCTTGGGGATATATATATATATCGATGATATATATATATAGTATATTTCCCACAGAACTGTTTAGGAATAGGTTGCAGACATGATATCCTAAATATTTCAGTGCATATTTTCTAAAAACAAGGATAATCTCTTACATAACTGTAGTACTATTACCAAAATCAAAAAATTAACATTGCCACAACACTATTATCCAGTTCATAGACTTAATTCACTTCCACAACTGTCCAAAAATAAATATTTTATAGCAAAAGAAAGTCCTAGACTACATGCTGCATTCAGTTAACACGTCTTTAGTTGTTTTTTCTTTTATTTTAATCTGGAGTTTCTCAGTCTTTCTTTGTCTTTCATGATATTTTTGATGAATACAGGCCAGATACTTTGTGGAATGTCCCTCAATTTGGGTTTGTCTGATGTTGTGGAATTTCCTTTTAGCTCTATAAGCTGCCTCCTGAAATACAAATGCCCATTTGGGATATGACTGACTGCAGGAAACAGTCTCTCCAGCCTAGCAGGCTAGAGCTCATGCAAACTCCCCTTTGCCCCATCTTGGGGGTTTCCTCCCTATCCTCTTCAAACATGGTTTCTCCTTCTGCAAGAGTTGTGGGAAAATCTGATACTTTGCTTGTTGGAAATTAGACTTCTATTGTTTCTCACAGACATCGTGTTGGATGTGACAGATGGGTTAATTCTTCAGTTTTATCAGTGTTAAATTGTAGGAGCACTAAATATGCATTACAAGCAGACGGGAATAGATTTAAGATGCATAGCTTAGCTTCTTTGGAAAAATAAACTTTGAACTGTAAACAAATATATATACAAATTAATTTTTGCAACAAAATGAGCTCTTTGTTGGCAGGTTTCTGTTTGTTTTAAAGATGTGTTTGCTATAATGTGGTTCAATCTTTGTCTCTACTTGGTTGGGTTTCATTATTTAGGCCTCCAAATAGCCTTACTTTAAAGTCTCCCCTATAGTTTAGTCCTATGGCATGAAATCTGGAAATGATAATCTTGCAAAATTTCAGTAAATCTAAATATGATTCATCACTCATCTCCACATGTCATTGTCAAACCAAGAAGGTGGAAGAAGAGGAGATAGCATGGAATGAGAGAACTATTCAAGGTGTTTCACCTGTGTTTTCATAGACAATTGAGGGTTTTCCTTAGTTTTTCCTAAGGACTGAGACATTTCTGGACAAACCTGCCAGTCAGCTGAGAAATTTTCCTGAGAACTGGGGGTCAGACTCTTAGAATTGCAATAATTGTTACAAATTGCAGTCAAATCTGGGAACCCTTAAAGATGTCATCCCTGAAATAAACCTCAGTAAATTCATCTAGGTAGAAAGGGAATCTCCAGCTTTACCCAGTAATAAGAAGTTGACACATATACATACTTGAATGAATAACTTAATTCTTAGGAGTCATTTAAATAAGAATTATTTCTGTTCTTGAAGCACATTTCCAGTTACAGAGTCTTTGAAATCATGAGAGAGTTGTACAATTATATTTCTGTATAGTGTGAAGAGCTATCTCATTTTTTACAGATTACCTACTTGGTTAATATACCTCCCCCTCTTCTAACCAATTGGTTCATTATTATTGTAAGTATATTACAAAGAATACTCTTTTAGAAGTCAGAAGAATGATACCTAATCTTTAATTTCTTACCAAGAACTAGGTCTTCATTGTATGATGGACACAATGTAATCACTAAAGACAGAAAAAGAAGTGAGAAATAGTCCTCATTCTCATGGATCTATAGCTAGAGTAGAAGAAAAGATAGATTAAAAAGGAGATAAGTTCCTCTAATGTTTATTGCAATGTAAAGCTAAACAGAAAAATAGAATAAAACAGAGAAAATCATGATCATGGCAATAAAGAGAGAATAGCTAACTCAGCTAGAAATGGCATGGAGAAAACGATGGTGAAAACTCCCAGAGAACATTAGAACTGAGCTGAGCTTGCAGAATGCATAGGAGTCTGGCAGGTGGATGAGGCAGGGAGGACATTATAGGCAGGAGCAACAGCACATGATAGTGGGCTACAGGCTGGGCTGTAGTTTGAGGGACTGTAATTCAATATAGGTGGAGGCAGGGGAAAAGCAGCAGTTGAAGCGAAAAAGAAGGAAAGGGAAGATCATGCAGAACCTTACAGATCACGTAAGGAGCTTGGAATGTCATCTCAATATTATTCAAAGTCATCAGATGGATTTCAACAAAAAAGCCACATTATTGAATGGCAGAGGTTGGAGGGGACAGAGACTGGAGGCAGGCACAGCAGTAGGGCACTGTCATAATAAAATATTGAGCAGTGATAATGACTAACCAGGGGTCCCCAGCTTCGGGCCACAGACTGGTGCAGGTCCATGACCTGTTAGGAACTAGGCAACACAGCAGGAGGTGAGCTTCAGACTAGCCAGCATTACTGCCTGAGATCTCCTTCCTGCCAGATCAGCAGTGGCATTAGATTCTCATAGGAGCACAAACCCTATTGTGAACTGTGCATGGAATAATGTACGTTGTGCGCTCCTTATGAGAGCTACTACTGCCTGATGACCTGAGGTGGAACAGTTTCATCCGGAAACCTTCTGCCCCCACAAACCCCAGCCATGGGAAAAAAAAGTGTTTTCCATAAAACCAGTCTCCTGGTGCCAAAAAGGCTGGGGACTGCTGGACTAAACTGAGATGATGGGTCTAGGAATGGAGGAAGTGGTATGGGTTAGAAGAACGTTTCAGAGATGGACATATTAAGACTTGTTGACAGATGGGATGTGACATTTATGAGGCAGCATCAGCTAAGAATGACTTTAAGATTCAGCCTTGGGTGGCTAGGAGGGTGATGGGCATATTCCTTAAAATAGGGAATCTACTGGTCAGGTGCGGTGGTGGCTCATGCCTGTAATCCCAGCACTTTGGGAGGCCAAGGCGGGCGGATCACGAGGTCAGGAGATCGAGACCGTCCTGGCTAACATGGTAAAACCCCATCTCTACTAAAAATACAAAAACAACAACAACAAAAAAAATTAGTTGGGTGTGGTGGCAGGTGCCTGTAATCCCAGCTACTCGGGAGGCTGAGGCAGGAGAATGGCATGAACCCGGGAGGTGGAGCTTGCAGTGAGCCAAGATTGTGCCACTGCACTCCAGCCTGGGTGACAGAGTGAGACTCTGTCTCAAAAAAAAAAAAAAAAAAAAAAAAAAAAAAGAGAATCTACTGGTTGGGTGCCGTGGCTCATGCCTGCAATCCCAGTACTTTGGGAGGCCATGATTGATGGCCTCCATGGTGGATCACAAGGTCAGGAGTTCGAGACCAGCCTGGCCAACATGGTTAAACCCCATCTCTACTAAAAAATACCAAAATTAGCCTGGTGTGGTGGTGTGTGCCTGTAATCCCAGCTACTCAGAAGGCTGAGGCAGAAGAATCACTTGAACCTGGGAGGTGGAGGTTGCAGTGAGCTGAGATTGCGCCACTGCACTTCAGCCTGGGTGACAGAGTGAGACTCCATCTCAAAAAAAAAAAAAAAAAAGAAAAGAAAAAAAAAAAGAGAAAAAAATAGTTGACTGGAGAATAAGAAAATGATATGCTCAGATTTTGTAAATGTGGATTTTGATGTACCCGGGGAACATCCAATTGATGATATTCCATAAGAAGTTTAAAGTTGGGTTCCAGATTGCAGAACAAATTAAGACATCTGGAGCCAGGCACAGTGGTTCACACCTGTATTTCCAGCACTGTGGGAGGCCAAGGTGGGAGGATGCCTTGAAGCTAGGAGTTTGAGACCAACTTGGGCAACATAGTGAGACCCTGTCTCAAAAAAAAAAAAAAAAAAAAAAAAAAAAGCCAAGCATGATGACTCATGCCTGTAGTCCCAGCTCCTCAGGAGGCTGAGGTAGAAGAATTACTTGAGGCTGGGAGTTTGAGGCTTCAGTGAGCTATGATTGTGCCACTGCACTCCAGCCTGGGTGATAGAGACCTTGTCTCAAAATAAAATAAAATGAAGATAAAACATCTGGGAGCCATTTGGTACATAGGTGATAATAATCAAACACATAGGAACAGATGAACCCAGGAAGATCTGTAGCGTGAGACAAGAAGGAAGCAGAGAACAAGCACTCACAAGTAGGATCAGGAAGAATATTGTGCCAAGAGGAAACTGTAAAGAAGCAGGGAGAGAGGCAGGAAAGTAGCCAGGAGAGACGGCTCACATGGAAGAGAGTGAAGGAGCAAGTGGTCAAGGTCTCTTGAATACAGATGGGTTCTTACAATGAGATACAATCAACACACTTTGAGAAATAATACTTTATTTAGGGAAAATATCATCTGCTTGCTGTATTTTTCTGAAGGTTGTGTTTACAGAAGAGCAAGGTCTCCAGCAGCTCTGTGTTTTAGGCAATATGGCTCTCAAATCTTCTTTCCGTCCAACTACATTCACATGAGGGTGCTGCTGTCTTTTGTAGGCCTGTCCCAAGGCCTGCTGCGACTTCACATTTTCGCCTGGCTGTGTCTGTGTCTTTTAAAAGCCAGCAGTTTCCACGGGAAAAGTCTGCTGTAGAATACTGAGGAGAGGGCTTGATAAACGCTGGAATGAATGGTGTGTATGTGAATGGTATTCCCCAGCATGCATGGACCTGGCGGGGGATGGGGGATCTTCCATTTGCGGCAGGGAGGAGGCAAGAAGAAACATGAGATTTATTCCATATCATCACCTTTCCTCTTTGAATCTATTTCAGGCTGCATGGAATAATGTCTATAATCAATTTCAAGGCCTCTCAGGAAAGATGAGTAAGTGCCAGCTATACCTAGAGCATATCATCTAATATCTTTCCTGAAGTGACTAGCAATGTTATTATTTTCTCATGCTTCAAGTGTACTCTATTTCTATCATATAAATGTACAGTAAAACTTTTCTTTTTTTCTACCTACATACATAATATACTATAATATTTTCCTTTTTTTTTTTTTAATAGTACATCTTGATGGTTTGTTCCATTCCAGTACAGGTAGATTGCTCTATTCTTCTTGATGATTGCATGTGATCCTATTGTCCGAATGACCACAATTTATTTAGCCAGTTCCTTATTGATGGATCATATGGATTAGATTGTTTCCAGTATTATGATATTACAGGTAATGCTATAATGTCTTATTTTACACAGGTGCAGGTATATCTGTAGAATAAATATCTAGAAATGTTATTGCTGGGTCAAAGGGTACATAAAATTTTAATGCAGAGATATCTGAACAGGTTTGAAAATGGTCAGAATGAAGGGCAATTGGTTGGGACCTAATGCCTCACTTATTACTCACTAGAGATTGTAGGATGTCGTCACTGTAAGCAGATGTGTGACCACATTTTTGTATACTCAAGTTCAGTAAAATCAAGGCATAGGGCAGGACCGAAGTAGAACAGAACAAAACTCTTCTGAACCTGGTGACTCCAAGACAATTGGCCATTGTGTGGCAAGTGTTCCTGAAGATCTATCCCTAGCCAACGATACAGTCCATGAGGTTGCACGTGAACTTTGTATGTCAGATGCTCAGTCCTCTTCTTGTTGAGATAGGAGACTCCATCAACTCCTACCCTAGTCATGTGTAGTCCCAGGCCTGGGAGCCAGGTCCTGGATTAAACTATTAAAGTGGAACTCTCAGGGTGAAGGAGCAAGTTATGAGACTAGTTAAGTAGCATATCAAAGCCAGAGTGGTAACAATGAAAGTAATCCTCCATTCAGATAAGAGTCCAGTGTCTCTGTAGCTTCATTTTCCTACCTCTTGCCTTCCTCCCACCATCAAAGAGATGAGATAGACAATGCAAGAATTGGATGTCATAAAATCAAGAAAGTTTTCTGTTTAAGATGTCCCATTCCTTGCAATTAACTCCCACTGGGGCCCAAAACCCTAATAACATTTCCTGTGCCGGAGTCCCCAAACAGTAGGTGATGCTCCTATGGAAGATTAGTTGTTTGTTTCAATAGGGAAAGAGAAATAAATCTAAGGCACCACCTCTGGCAGTGGGACACCCCCTTCTCCTGCCTCCTGCATTTTAACACATAAAGCAGATAGGGCGGAGGAGAGAATGGGGCTGGAGAAGAATGTTTGAGTTACCCAGAGAAGACATGAGCAAGCAGAGCAAAGAAAGCCTATAACCTCCCAGTCACCTATATTTATTCCTTTATCAAAGAATGCAGGAGATAGACTTCTCTTTTCCTGATCTATTGTTTCTGGAGCTCAGGAAGTACAATGCACTCTGGCAAGTCAGAGTCACAAGTTTCAATTCCACCTTCCCCATTATCTGGCTAAGCTATGATGGACTTAATCCAATGAGGTCCAGAGTCTACATCTGTAAAACAGTGGTAATATCAGTACTTATACCTCAAAGATAACACGGGTAGAGATTTGGCATACTGCTTGGCACATACTAATTAGTCAATGACTGTTAGATATCATTAATACTAATCCCCCAGAGTCAGTTGGGTTGCAAACTGTTTTGCACCAAAGCCAACGTTATAGCACACACTGTCATAATCCTTTGGGTAGCATCATCTCTTTGCATCATCCTTGTTGGATCATGTGTGGCTCCCATATGTGCAAACACAGTCCAGGTAATTGCATTACATGGCAGAAAGACACAATGCATTGCACACAGCTGGAAGCTAGGCTACTGATTTTTAAAGTGAGCTCCTTGGCTAGCAGCATTAACATCACCCAGTTACTCGTCAGCAAATTCTCAAAACCTACCTACCCCACACCTCCTCAATCAAAAATCTCTGGGTGTGGGGCCCAGCAACCTGTGTCTTAGCATCCCTTACCCTTGCCAGACCCCAGGTGATACTGATGCATGCGAAAGTGTGAAAACCACTGATCTAGACTGTGGGATGCCATTGAACCTCTCTACTTCACAGAGGAAGAGCTGGAGGGGAAGCAGAAATTCAAAATGGCATGCTGGTAGCTCAGAGACAAATTTGGGTGAATGGTTTAACAATCTTGCCTATTCTTGAATGCTGTCTTTGGCTGGGAACTGCCTGTCAGGCTGCAGATATTTCCTTTCCTCTTTCTCTCCCTGTTTCTCTCCCACAAGACACAAGATAGTTCCTGCCCGGGCATCTCAGATTACCATTCCTTCCTCAAAGCCAATTAAAGGTCTCTAATCCCTCCTGTGTTTACCTAAAGGATGAATTTGATCGGAAAGGATGAATGGAAAGGGCAAAATCCTAGAAGGGCTGGGAAAGAAAGTTTCTGCTCCAGTGGTGGGAACACACCCTTTCTCACCAAGCTTATTATGTACTGGTGCATTTTTTGAATTACAATTCTCCATCCAGCCTGCCCCTTTTATTTGAAGCCCTCAGTTGTGCTTTCAAAGGCAGCTTCTGACTTTGCCCTTGGTATTCATACTTTTGAAATTTTGTTCCCTTCATTAACATCCCAGGGACCCCCCAAAGTAATACTTTGAACCATGTGACATGCCCGTTTTGTGAATTGAAAGCAGTTGAATGTTAACAATTTCTTCTAATTCAACCTCATGTACACACTCAAGGTCTCTTATCTGGGACACATCATTCTTCCTTACTCCGAATTGAAGGCAGCTAAGGACCTCTGGGAACAGCAGATCATCTTCCTTTTAAGACTGCCTAGAGTTTGCCACTTTTTGGCTGAGATCCTTGTATAGTTAATCTCCCAAGCCTCACTTTTCTCATCTGTGAAGTGGGGATGCTATTATCATCTTATAGGTTGATGTACAAGTAAATGAGGAATCAGGCCTGGAGTGTCTGATATGGTGGCTAAATTGTAGTTGTTCTTACATCCTTTAGTATCCTTCTTTAGCAAGGCTGGAGGTAAAACTATCGTGCTAAAACTTGGATCCACACCTTTCCTGCTAACACTTAGCTCTGTCCTACATATCTTGGTGGTGAGCCTCCAAGTTACCACCATTACTCACCTGAAAATGGGGAGGCGTGGGCTTTTTAAAAAGGCCCTTAAATAGTATCTATTTTTATGAGATGGTAAGATAAATGTTTTCTCTGCCTTAAGTAACCATTATTATTCTCTTTTCAAAGGTGTCTGATTTATTTATTTAAGTGTTTTGGAATCTTAGTAGGAGAAGAGAAGGTAGCCCAGTAAATGGATGCAGACTGTTCGGGCCTCATTGTTAACTGCATTGTGCAATCTTAGAGAATTGACTTACCTAACTCTGAATGTCTCCATTTTCCTATTCTGTATGTGAGGATTATGTATATGCCTCAATCTACCTTGCTGAGGGTAGAAATGCTAGATAGAGCTAGTGTTTCATAAAGAGGCTTTTGGAATGCAGAGGTGTTATATATATACAAGGTATTACTGGATTAAGGATTATCATTATTCTTTGGCAATAGCCATGACATCAGGAAAACCTATCTTCTAGCATAGTTCAAAGGTAGAATGAGAAAAGAAAATATTTTTTTTCTTTTTTTTTCAGTAAAACAGTCATCATCAGAAAGATGTTTTGGAGGGTGTTAACAGTAGTATTCTCAATGGCCTTTAAGAGCAAGGTTAAGAGCTATCTGCACTTGTTGCTTCCTCCAGTACACAGTGGTATAGGAGACCTGATGGATTGTCTTTCTGGCTAATTGTTAGATGTTAAAAAAGGTAAGTGGAACCTGATACCTTGTAAGTTGGACTGCTGACAAGACACACTGTGACTTTTCAAAATGGGTGTTGATTGGAAATTTGCATGTGTTCCCAGGCATTCTTGTTTATGGAATTACCCTATGCTTGGAAGTAAAAAAGGAGAAAAATTTCAACGTTCTCATTGACAAAATGGATTGCTCTGTGCTTGTAAACTGTGCTGTAGCGTATTCATATACTGAGAGTTGAATAATGACAGGGGTATGATGTCATGCATGAGCAGTGAATTGGGGAGCCTCACTTTCCTTAATGTGAAGTTGTTTGTATTTGTAGAGAGATGGGGAAAGTGATGTTTGAATGGGAGAACTGGAATCTGGGGTCTTGATTTTTTTTTCTTGCTAAGTTAAAGTGCTTGTAGCTTTTTGTTTATATCAAACTATACAGATGAAACCCACCCAATATAAAGAAAATCGTATGCAACTGGTAAACAAAAGATAATCAGTGGCTCAGGTTTCTTTGTCAATTTTTGCCACCCACCATGACAAGATCAACAGGCTTTGCTGAGTATAGATGTGTATTTTGAATTCCTTCCTCCCTTAAAAACATTCCATTGCCACTGATATCTCCACTCATGGGGCAGATATCCAGTAATCCCGTGGATATTCTTGATTCTTCCTTAATCAGTAAAACTGTAAGTATGGCCTAGTCTTTCTCCACTCTTTTTGCTTTCTTGTTCATTACTGAAATTGCAAATTTACATCTAGAGCCCTGGGTTTTTGTGTTTACATAGTTATGTGCAAGCATAAGCAGATCTGCAAAACAAAACAAAACAACAAAACAAAAAACAACAACAACAGACCCCTCAACCAATTATATGCTAGTTCTTGTCCCATTCCTTTTTCTCTTGTGGGGAAGGCAGGTAATGAGGATTACTAGTGGTTGCCTTGAAAGTGATAAGTTAAGCAAATGAAAAGTCAATTAATACCCTTACTATCTAACTCTAAGGCAAGTCAAGATTGAAGAATTTCATAGTTACATATTTGACACCAGCACAATAGTAATTAAACATATTTTCTTGCATTTTTGATTTGATAAATGCCAGTTTTCTGATGTGAGTCTAAATGGATTGTGGCTTCCCTAGAGGTGATTTGACACAAAATAAATTTTGACATTTTGCCTTGGTTAGAGATATAGGAACTAAATTGAGAGGTATGATCAGGTGGATTCTGCCCTAGAACTGCCTTTTTCTTTGCAGTTCTCCAAAATACCTCACAGCTGACGTAGCCATGTGGGCAGGACAGAAATCTTGAGTTAGCACAATTGTTTCAGTTGTCGTTGGAGCAGTTTGAGTTGAGAGGTTTTTTCATTGTTAATAATCTCTGTTTGAAGACATCAGTGTAACCCAGGATGTCGTGCCATTGCACATCATTACCAGGTTTTCTAAATGCTCCTTAGTCAGAAGAACTAGTTGTTCAGTCTTAAGAATCGTGGGGCCGAGCGCGGTAGCTCAAGCCTGTAATCCCAGACTTTGGGGAGGCCGAGGAGGGTGGATCACGAAGTCAGGGAGATCGAGACCCTCCTGGCTAACACGGTGAAACCCCGTCTCTACAAAAATCAAAAACTAAGCGGGCGCGGTGGGCGGGCGCCTGTAGTCCCAGGCTACTCGGGAGGCTGAGGCGGGAGAATGGCGGGAACCCGGGAGGCGGGAGCTTGCAGTGAAGCCGAGATCTGGCCACTGCACTCCAGCCTGGGGACACAGCGAGACTCCGTCTCAAAAAAAAAAAAAAAAAAAAAAGAAAAAAAAAAGAATCGTGGTAATTTATGGGTGGCAGCTCAGTCCAAACCAGGCTTTTGCCTCTCTATGCTGGTTTGAGCTCTTTTGTGTCAATGTAGCCTTCCCTTCCTTTTATCTTCTGAGGAATAATTCAAGGGTTTGTGGTTTTCTGTTGTGTTTTGTGTTAGTTTAGTAATAAACATCACCTCAGAGAAGGCTGATTAACATGGTAATTAAATGTCCATTTTCAGCTAGACTGCCTTAGTTTACATCCCAGTTTTAACACTTGGGAGTTGACTGTCTGATATGGTTTAGGTATTTGTCTCCTCTAAACCTCATGTTGAAGTGTGATCTCCAGTGTTGGAGGTGGGACCTAGTGGGAGGTATTTGGGTCTCAATGATAGATCTTTCATGCATGGCTTGGTGCTCTCTTTAAAGTAATGAGTCATTTCTTGCCCTGTTAGTTCCTATGAGATCTGATTGTTAAAAAGAGCCTGGCACCTTCCACCTCCCTCTTTTCTTATCTTTTGCATGTGATGCCTGCTCTTCTTCCCCTTATGCCATGAGTGGAAGCTTCCTGATGCCCTTATCAGAAGCAGATGCTGGCACCATGCTTCTTGTGCAGCCTGCAGAACCGTGAACCAAATAGACTTCTTTCCTTTATAAACTAGCCAGCCTCAGGTATTCCATTATAGCAACACAAATGAACTAAGACAGTGTCCTTGGGCAAGTTACTTGAGTTTCCTCATCTGTTGATGGGGATGATGGAAAGAGTGACGTCAGCAAGATGGCAGAATAGGAGTTTCCAGTGCTTGTCCCCATACTGAAACATCAATTTGAAGAATTATTCATATGCAAAGATACCTTCACAAAAGCTGAGGAATTTAAGTGAAAGGTTACAGCACATGGGTGGAGCACAAGAATAAGAAAAGCTGCACTGAGGAGAGCAGGAAGGACAGTTTCACATTACTTGCATCACTCTTCCCCCTCTGCATGGGAGAAGGAGAGTGAGGCAAACACCTGACTTCTCTGACTCCAGCACAGGGCCTACCCCAGTAAAACCTAGCTAGTCTTCTTAGATCCAGGCTGCAGGCCCACCCCAGGCTTCAGGCTGGCCTTGCAGATCCAGGCTCCAGACCTGTCCCAAGACCAGACTGGCTCCCATGGCCCCAGGTTCCAGTGGGCCTCAACAAAATACTAGCAAATTGAATTCAACAGCACAATAAAAAGATATTCAAGTGGAATTTGTCCTTGGGATGCAAGGATGGCTCTACATATGTAAGTCAATAAATGTGATACACTATGTTAAAGGGATGAAGAATAAAAATTATACGATCATTTTGACCGATGCAGAAAATGCATTTGACAAAATACAACATCCTATTATAATAAAAACTGTCAACATATTAGGGATAGAAGGAATGCACCTAAACCTAATAAAGGCCATATATGGCCAGGCACAGGAGCTCATGCCTGTAATCTCAGAACTTTGAGAGACTGAGGCAGGAGAATTGCTTAAAGTCAGGAGTTTGAGACCAGCCTGGGCAACGAAGCAAGACTCTGCCATCTCTACAAAAAAATAAAATAAAATAAAAGGCTATGCAAGACCAGCCCATAGCTAACATCATATTCCATGGTGAAAAGTTAAAAACTTTTAGTCTAAGATCAGAAATAAGACAAAGATGCTCACTTGCTGCTTCTATTCAATATAGAACTGGAAGTTCTAACCATAGTGATTTAATCAAGAAAAAGAAATAAAAGACATCCAAATTGGAAAGGAACAAGAAAAATTATCTCTGTTTGCAGATGACATAATCTATTTTTTTTTCTTTTTTCTTTTTACAGAATAGGATCTCCCAGACTGGATTGCAGTAGTGCAATCACGGCTCACTGCAGCTTCAACCTACTGGCCTAGAACGATTCTTTCATTTGAGTTTCCCAAGTGGTTGGATTACAGGCATGCACCATAATGCCTAACTAATTTTTAAATCTTTTTTAGAGACAGGGTCTCCTTATGTTGCTCAGAGTGGTCTTAAACTCCTGGGCTTAAGTGATTCTTCTGCCTCAGCCTCCCAAAGTGCTATGGTTACAGGTGTGAGCCATTATGCCCAGCGAACATACCCTTATGAAAAGAGAATTCTAAAGATTCCACCAAAATACTGTTAGAACTAATAAACAAATTCAGTAAAGTTGTAGGATACAAAATCAATATATAAAAATCAATTTTGTTTGCATACACTAACAAAATAGCATCTGTAAAAGATTAAGACAACAATCACATTTACAGTAGTGTAAAAAATGGACATAAATTTAACCAAGAAGGTAAAAGATCTATACACAAAGTAATCTACAGATTCAAAGTAAAGATCTATACCCAAAGTAATCTACAGATTCAAAGCAATCCTTACCAAAATTCCAATGGCATTTTTTACAGAAATAGAAAATACAATCCTAAAATTCATATAGAACCAAAAAAGACCCCAAATAGTCAAAGCAGTTTTGAACAAGAAGAACAACGCTAGAGGCATCACAATACCTGATTTAAAAATATACTACAAAGCTGTAGCAATTAGAACAGCATGGTACTGACATATAAATGGACATATTGACCAATGCAACAGAAAAGAGATCCAGGAAATACACTGATTTACAGTCAATTAATCTTTGAGAAAGGTGCCAAGAAAGGACAGTCTCTTTAATAAATGGTGTTGAGAAAACTGGATGTCTACATGTAGAAGACTGAAATAGTACCGGATCTTACACAATACACAAAAATCAATTCAAAATAAATTAAATACACGTTTATGACATAAAACTCTAAAAATACTAGAAGAAAACATAGGGAAACAGCTCCTGACATTGGTCAGGACAATAATTTTTTTGGATATGACCCCAAGGACACCAGGAACAAGTTCATAATAGACAAACGGGAGTGCCTCACACTAACAAGCTTCTGCACAGCAAAGGAAACAATAAACAGTGAAAGGACAATCTGCAGAATGGGAGACAATATCTGCAAACCATATATCTGATAAGAGGTTAATATCCAAAATATATAAGGAACTCACAACACTCAATAGCAAAAAACGAAATAACCGAAATAAAGAGCGGGCAATGACCTGAATAGACATTGATCCAAAGAAGATATACAAATGGACAACAGGTGTATGAAAAAATGTTTAACATCACCAATTATCGGAGAAATACAAGTCAAAAACGACAATAAAATATTACCTCTCACCTGTTAAGATGGCTATTAACCAAAAGAAGAAAGATATGAAGTGCTGGCAAGGATGTGGAGAAAAGAAAACCCTTCTACACTGTTAGTAGGAATGTAAATTAATATAGCCATTATGGAAACCACTATGAAGCTTCTTCAAAAAAATCAACCATAAAAGTACCATAGAATTCAGGATCCCACTTCTGGATGTTTATCCAAATAATTGAAAACAAGATTGTGAAGAGATGTTTGCATTCCCATGTTCATTACAGCACTATTCAGAATAGCCAAGCTACAGAGTCAACTTAAGTGTCCATCGACAGATAAATGGACAAAGAAAATGTGATACACACAGACAAGGAAATAATACTCAGCCTTTAAAAAGAAGGGAATTTTACCATCTGCAACAACATAAGATTAAACCTAGAGGACATGATATTAAATGGAAGGTCATGCACAAAACGATATACTGCATGGTCTCACTTATGTGTGGAATCTAAAAAAAGTTGAACTCATAGAAGCAGAAGTAGAATGGTTGCCAGTGGTTAGGGGATGGAAGAAACGGGGAGATATTGGTCAAAGGGGACAAAGTTTCAGTTATGCAAGATGAATGGGTTCTGGAGACCTAAAGTACAGCATGGTAACTATAGTTAATAATGGTGTATTGTATACTTGAAATTTGCTAAGACAGTAGATCTTAAAAGCTCTTCACACACACACACACACACACACACACACAAAGGTAATTATGTGAGGTGATGAATATGTTAATTAGCTTGATCATGGTGATCATTTCACAATGTATACATGTATCAAAACATCATGTTCATACTGTAATATATATATAATTTTTATTTATAGGTTATGCTTCAATAAGGCTGAAAAAATGGGATGATAAAAATGGGGCTGTTGTGAAAGTTGTTAGTTAATTGACATAAAACACTCAAGCTTTCAATAAACCTTAGCCAGTGTTATTATCAACTTTTCTGAAAAGCTGTGAAGGAGGGCATTTGTGTCAACCATTTAAATATCAAAATAGGAGAAAGAGTCTGGGAAGATGAGTTGGGAAGGGAAAGTGGCCAATATGAGGAGAAACCATGATGTTGCTTTCTGTTGTTTTTACTACTCGGTATCATTATAAACCACATCAATTTTGGGGAAAAAAAAATTCAGCATGAACCACTTCAAATTTCTCCATTTTCTATTTAACAGTCATAATTTCATTTTATGTTAAAATATGGAGATTTACTGGGAGGAGGGACGCTTGGAGAGGAGAATAAGAGAGATGGTTGAAGGCAGGGAAAGAGGGCTGGTGAGGAAGGTTACAGACTTTCCACTGACTTTCTCTGTAGGGAATGTTGAGTTTGGGTTAAGGTTATATTGCCAAGGACTTACTAAGGGAGAAAATGACTTTTGTAGGAGGAGACATTAGGGTTAGGTGAATGGAAAGCTTCCTAACAATGACTGCTGTTAAATTATCATTCCCTTTGGTCTTGGTTTGGTTTCCCACCAAAGCACGCCCTGAGGCAGGTAGTTGGTTTGGAAGGTGATCCCAGAAAGCCGGGTGAGAGGGTGGTGAAGGGTGAGACAGAGAGGGAAGGAAGCCAATTCAGGCTACCGCTGTGGGTGGTGGGGCTCACTGTTGCCGGGGGCCTTCTGGGAAACCATGTGGAACACACCTCGCACATGTCAGGGAACCCTGCATATTTATCAACTTCTGTTTCTCATTGGTTAAGAATTGCCGTGGAGGTGTTAAACCCCTAGTGTTTCTGAGCTGGGCTTCTCCTGGGCTGTCCTGTGCTGGACTGAGCAAACATGTGTGATGCTAGAGAAAGCCATCAGGCTGAGAAGCAGAGGGGGGTTTCATTGTATGAGGGGGAAGCTGCCAGCCTGCATGAAAACTGGCCGCTGTACATGGAGGTGAACTCAGGTGGGCAGAGGGAACTGTGTCTACTATATCCAGTGACTTCAAAGAGCTAATTTTCACACAAGGAGTAAATATGTGGCAGAGATTAATGTAAACAAACTACTTGTTTCCTTATTGTGAGAGAATGGTCTCCCTACACACCTTTTCTTCTGTTCCTTTTTCTTCTCTTCCTTCTTCCTTTTATAACATTATCTTGCATTCTTTTATTACCTTTCATATATCACTGTTTATTTTTAGAATTCTATATCAGGCTATTAAAGGCAGAGTCTTATATATCTATGTAATTAGCTGCAGTATCTAAAGCTAGCTAATAATAGATAACTAATAATTACATCAAATTACAGATTTTATGCCAAGACAGAATGTTTATAAGTTATCCTGTCTGACATTCTTATTTTACCTCTCTGTTTGCCTTCCCAAGGTGGCCCCATATATCTGCATAATCTTTTTAATTTTTGAATTGTTAGGCCTCTTGAAATATAAAGAAATTAAGGTTCCTTCTATCTAAGAGAGAAAAAACTGTACAGACAGAATGCTTCAAAGGGCCAAGAACTGGGTTTAAAATTCAAGAACAGCAAATTCTGAACTTGGCTGTCAGGTTTAACAACTTCTGCTCCTGATACACATAATTTTGCCTCATGTCTGATGGCTCACCTCAAAACACTGATTCTGAAACTCTAATAAAAGCAATTTTAACTTTAACTTTTGGAATAAATCATTTACAGCACCAGAGAAAAGTTATCAAAACCTCATTCACATGGACAATTTCACTATGTTTGAGAAAATTGACTTCCTTCAATTCTCAATTCATGTGATTTTCTCAGGAATAGAGTTCAGCTTAGATCAAATGAGATTGCCATTAAAGCATTTTATTCAATATTAAGCCTTTGTATTATAAAGGTGTGATAAAATGGGTCAAAACTCTGTTTCTAAAAAGTTTTCAGACTTACCTTGACTGTAACAATAGGCACCAGGAACATTGTCTTTGTTCCCTAATGTGATTTAGCACTTAGAATTGTTCTTGGCACTTAATAGATGCTCAGGAATTAATTCTTGACTAAAAAATTAAACAATGAATGGCTTTTTAGTGGTTCTCAGAGAACATGGTTTGGATAGCTATCAAGGTCTATGTTCAAATTATCATCTTACTGAACCACAGGTATTTGTCTAAGATGTGAAAGATTTTAATTCTAGCCACTTCTATCATGATGTATATATGCCATTCCTGTGCCCCACCCTGCCACACATACATGCTATTAAATATGCTTAGACCATCTGGGCATACTTCAATCATTTGGAATGTGCCCTTGCCACCTGGGTAAGGTAGGGCTATCTGGAGTTCTCCAGGCGTGCATACTGATACGTCAATATTGCGGATATCTAACAAATGTTTATTAAACAATTATGTAAATGATAAAAGTTTCAATTGTTATTTCCAGAGCTCAAAACGAGTTAAAAGCTTTGTATGACGTGACTCGTAAGAGATACAAAGACTGCACGAACCATCGTTAGCAAATGTCTTGCTCTGGCAAAATATCTGTGCCTATATTACATTTAATCCAGAGGCTTTTAAAAGATTTAGATCTTTATTGCTTTTTTATGTTCTTAATAGGATCCAAAATAATTTTAGAACATACTTTGAGTTGCCTATAAATACTTTCCAGTTCATATTAACACAATACTATTTCTTCTAGATATTTTACTCGTAGACATCATTTAATTAATTTTCTAAGGATTCTGGCCTATTTATTGTGGGGATGCTAATTTCCAGAGTCAACTGTTTTCCGGTGAGCCTTTGGATCATCAAATATTTAGCCTAATAGAGAGTTAACCCATATTTAATTCACCTTACTAATTTTAAAAGAATTAGGATACAATAGAGTTTATTAAACTTTTCAAATCCTATTGAACTTCAATTGCTGTTTCTGAATGGCCCCAAACAGACTCCAGTACTGTGTCGAGCCACGGGTCATTGTTAATGCAATAATCGTGATTGCATTGCAGAAGTGTGTCTGTGTCAGCTCGTAACATGCCATACACACCAATTTCCACTTGTTGAATATCCAGCATGCCCAGTCTTTGGTTCTAATCAGAAGAACTATTTCCTACTCATATCTAATTTTCTTAATTGTCACTGCTTCCTATTATGCCACATGGTAGATAAGAAACACATCAGTTAAAAATGGTCAAACCCACTGCATAATACCTACATTTCAGACATTTTATCACAGAGCTCACGTAAGGGAGGGGAATTTATTTTCTAGATTTTTTTTGTGTTTTAAATCCAAAGATATTTCAGGGAATGCAGGTCTAATTCTAACAGCACAAGTTGTGGGGCTGCTTGTGTCTTTTTACTCCATGACTATTGTCTCACTAATGTCAACTTTTAGGCAAGGAATGTGCTTTGTTTGACTTACAGTTGGCAAGAAGGTGATTGTTCCAGGTATGAACCCAGTGGATACTTCTCTTTCTAGCCTTGACCTATTGAAGAAGGAAGCTACTTTTTTCAGTGAGTTACTTCAAAACCAGCAGTTGCATTTTAATAGATCATCCACATTTTGGTGGCTGAAGAATTCAGATATTTCTGTGACTACAGAACATCTAATGTCAACTCTAGTTGATAGATTAATCATGGGCTGGTCTCTTGGTTTTAGTAAAAAGAATCTGATTTCCTTTCTGAAAAAAAAATGTTTTAGTTTATGTCCTTTCTTCCTTTTATTTATTTTTTTTTCTTTTCTCTAATCAGCAGATCAAAACTTTGGGCCCTTCTTAACCCTAATTCAAACATCACTTCAGAAGTTAACACATTTGAGCTCCAAAAGCAATGCTTTTAACTTCTGTCCCATGGTCAATAAGGGGCTAAATCGATCTATAAACAGTGTCAGATGGTGTCTCACACATGGCACTTAAGAAACCCTACTCCTGATAGAGCCTTGACCTCGGGGGCCCCCCTGATCAGGCGTCTCGGTAACACTGAACAGGGAAGCATCAAAGGAAGGATTTGTGAGGTCCCACGAGCCTGACTGTGGCTTGGACTCCGTGGTGAGGTGCGACGGCCGGGAGAGGGTGTTGAAGACAGGGCAGGCATGGTGCTGATATGACTGCTGAACATTTCTAGTTGTGTTTGTTGCATGACTGAGGTAGGAAGGTTTCAGGCTCATTTTTTCCCCTAGTAGTTTCATTTCTCATTCTTCTTGCTTTTCATTTTATCTCAAAGTTTTGCATTGGGAACTGATGGAGTTCAAGGATACCTTTCAAAGAAGCCAAAACAAAGCAAGCTCAGAACTGAGGAGGCTCAGCATAGTTTTTTGGGGAGCAGCAAGATTATCATTTGTTGAACAGAGTAGCATTTTGATCTAGTGAAAATCCTGCAGCATCTATGGCAGATGCTGTTGGTTCCCTGGAGGTCCCTTGTTGGCAGCTCCCCTGAACACTGAGAGCTTCCGTGATCTCTAGGATGTGGCTGGGCTGCTCGTAGGACATGTTAGGAAGCCCAGAAGCTGAGGCCCCAGGAGGGTTGTCAGTGAATGAATACCAGCTTCTTGCCCCCCAGTGTAGAATTCTGAAGTGCATTCCCTACGGCCTCTCAGGGACTCCCCAGTGGGGTCCTGCCCACAGTTTCCCACAGCAACTGAGTCATGAACACACTTCGTATTGGTTCTCTTTCCCTTCTCTGTCTCACTCCTCTAGTCTCTCACTTCCGCTTCCTGAGGTACTTCTCAAATAAACTACCTGTACCCACATCCTTTTCTTAGCAGCTGCTTTTGGGGAAATCCAAAGACAGAATCAGATAAAAATTCAGCTTGCATCCAAAAGAATTTGAGGGTCAAAGTTCTATTTTTCTGCCAAGTTGATACCACTGTACCTTGGTTTGGATTCCCCGGATGCAAATCCTGAGATAATGATTTTGGTACAAATAGTATATTTGGGAGGGGACTCCAGGGGGAGTAGGAAAGTGAGATAGGGAAGAGAAGGAAGAAAGGAAGTGGACGTTATCAAGCTAATCACGACTGTGGGTAGCTAGAACCCAGTCCTGCTGAGGCACTCTGGAACTCCATAGAACATGCCTCAGCACTGTCCTGTCCCAGAAGTGAAGAAGTTAAGATGTTGATCACCAACTCCTCATTCATCATTGTTCGAGGGTTTCTCTAGGAATGCTAACTTTCCTATGCTCCTGGGGTACCCTGCACTCAGACTGATCATGTACTGTGGTCTGAAAGGAAGTCCTTAGGAAGAGAGTTTCACGTTTGCAGTAAGCAGCCTTTGAGAACAGAGATAAATGCTGAGGGAATTTGGGAAGGGCACTAAAGCCCCTTTTAAACACTCAGAGATGCTAAAAGCCAACAAATGCATCTCTGAAATAAAATGCAGAGGAATCACTCATTCTCTCATTCAACAAATCTTTATAAACCCCTCCCTGTGTATTTGGATAAATGTGGAGAAGATGGAGTATCCATTGCTTTCTGTGGCCTTGCAGGTACTCCAACACTTTTGTTCCATAAGGAGCTCCATGTCATCCAGCACAGAGGGGCAACTTTTCATCCTGATGTGGCCTCCCCAAGCCTGGTTTCTTGAGTGCATGGGTTGTTAGAAGAGTGTTGGACCGAGAATTAGGAGACTTGTGTTCTGGTTCTTGTTCTGCCCTTGAAGAGCCAAATTACCTTGGAGGAGTCATCTTGCTTTCCAGGACGTTGATTTGTTCCTGTGCTTAATGAGGGAGCTGGCATGGGATGCCTTCAGACCTTCCTGCCCTGAAATATGGTGACTGTGGATCCACCTGCAGAAGTGGCTGTGGTCCGAGGGCTGTTTGTGCTGTGTGGGTCAATAGCTGTGAGTAGCTTCTGGTCTGCAGGCATTTCAGGTCAAGGGACATCTGAGCTGGCAGAAAAGTTGGAGCTTGAAATTAATTTTTGTAATGGATAGCAGTGAAGCTCAGGGAGATGACATGACTTGCACAAGCTCACTCAGCTAAGAGGGGGCAGAATTGGAGCCAGAACCTTGTTTCCTGTTATTTGACTGATGGGTCTTTCTTTCTCCCTCTCTTGCCTTCTTTTCCTCTTTCTTTTTCTTCTTCTTCTTTTTTTTTTGAGACATGGTCTGGCTCTATCACCCAGGCTGGAGTACAGTTGTATGATCTTGGCTCACTGAAACCTCTGCTGCCTGGGCTCAAGCAATCCTCCCTCCTCAGCCTCCCAAGTAGCTGGGACTACAGGCACATGCCACCATGCCTAGCTG
Source organism: Rhinopithecus bieti (assembly GCF_001698545.2). Lineage (NCBI taxonomy): Eukaryota > Metazoa > Chordata > Mammalia > Primates > Cercopithecidae > Rhinopithecus > Rhinopithecus bieti. Next base: position 347,286 of record NW_016803211.1, read on the forward strand.
ATTTTTTTGTATTTTTTGTATTTTTATTTTTTTTTTGTAGAATCTGGTTTTGAGAGCCTGTTGCCCAGGCTTCTCCAGAACTCGTAAACTCTAGCGATCCACATGCCTCTGCCTCCCAAAGTGCTGGGAGTGCTGGGATTATAGGCATGAGCCACAGTGCCAGACCAATGGATCTTTCTATTAGTCCATAGACTTCACTTTTTGTAGCAAGCTATTAAACAGCACTGTTTCTGAGATGGTACACTAATGGCTAAAGAAATCCCCTTGATCCAAATACTGTGATCATGAAATTGGAAGATATTCTCATTTAAGGGCTCAAACCAAATCTCAGAAGCTCCACCTCCTTAGAAACACTCTCCTGCTGATTTGTTCTATGTGCTGTCCAATAGAAGGCCAGCCCCATTCATAGGGATTGCTATCAAGTGGAAAAGGTGGACCAAAAACCTGATAGAAAAAAATCCAGCTCATGTACACTTTACCATGAAGCCTTGGATCCGTAGATATTGATGCAGGGCTTAGCCAGGGAATGTTCTTGGCTTTGCCCAGGAAAGAATTCAAGGATGAGCAGGTGATGTTATACAGCAACTTTTACTGAAGCAGCAGTGTACAGCAGCAGCAGCAGAGGCCCTGCTCCTTGTGGAGCAGGGATACCCCATAGGCAGTGTGCCCAGAGTAGCAGCTCAGAGGCAGTGCTGTTATGTGGGGCATATTTATACCCACTTTTAATTATAAGCAAATTAAGGGGCAGATTTTGTTGAGGTTTCTAGGAAAAGGATGGTAACTTCCCGGTTGTCGGGTTCTCCTCATGGAAAAAGGCAGTAATTTCCTGGTTTTGTCATGGCAATAGTAAACTGACATGGGACACTGGTGGGCGTGTCTTATGGAAAGCTGCTTTTGCCTTTTGTTTTAACTAGTCCTCAATTTGGTCCAGTGTCCAAGCCCTGCCTCTGGAGTTGAGTCCCGCCTCCTACCTCAATATCACCTGCATTATTTAGCTTTGGTTAATGTGTATACCAGATGGCAGTTTGATAACAGGTCTGAGCAAAGAAAGGGAAGAGAATTACAAAGACAAGTGGAAGAATCCAGCCTTTTTAGAATGGAAAGTAATTTAGATGCAAATTTAGAAGATGATGGGAAGAGAAGTGAAGATGACTCAGCACTCCTGCTTCCTGTGTCCACACAAATGGGTGTCTTGTTTTTGTTCAGCAAAAGACCAGCCAGATGATAACACCTTGAGCATTACATCGGGCTGAGTTCAGGTTGCTGATCACAGAGTGAATGACATCAATAGACATGATGTAAGCTGCTGCCTATTTTCCAGCCTGATCATCAGGTTCCATACATATCATGTTCCATCTTAGTAAAATTTTAAGTGTTAGAAGAACAGCACAAGTCCACTCTTGACTCTTGTGTGGACCTACGTCACCAACTTCACTTCAGAGCTGGTCAGAAATGCAGAATCTCCTGACCCCAGACCTACTACACTGGTAGTAGTAATTGAAAAGCAACTGTGTTTTTAACAAGATCTTCAAGTGATTTGTATAGATATTAAAATTTTGGAAGCACTGTTGCTGCTCAAAACAAGTGGATACTTCCTTGCGTGAAACCACTGAAAAATATTGTAAGACAAAAATGAAGTACTCAAGGAGACCTTGCAAACAAGTGGAAAAACTAGATGCAATTCAAATAATCGATACAATGGTGTAATGCTTAGTTGCTGTGAGTTAATATTTAAACAACGTTAAATCAAACACATAGCTTTTAAAAAACACCTGCTTAAATTTTTTTCAAGTGTGAATGAATGGGAGGATGTTATTTATATTTATACCTTGCTTCATTCCACAAAGGATAAAGACATGTTGTTATTAGACATAACAGTAATTAGAGAGAAAAACATCGTTGTTAAAGGGCTATTGTGATTCCCCACAGTGTCTTTAGACTGTACATTAAGTAGAAGTTTTCAGAATTACAAAATTCCTTTTCTGTCTCTGAACTCACAGAGGTAATTGTCTTAGTTCTGAAATATCACCAGCCTTTGTTAGTAGAGACTCTGAGATATTTGTAATGCATGAGGGTTAAAGTTTGCTTTTTCTTCTTTTTCGTTTAGTTTACTTTATTTTTTTTGGACAAGGTCTCACTCTGTCACTCAGGCTGGAGTGCAGTGGTGCAGTCATGCTCATTGTAACCCAGACTCCTGGGTTCAAGTGATCCTCCTGCCTTAGCCTCCTAAGTGTCTAGGATTACAGGCAAGGACTATCTCAACTGGCTAATTTATTTTTATTTTGTAGAGACAGTCTTGCTATGTTGCCCAAGCTGGTCTTGAACTCCTGGCCTCAAGTGATCCTTCCACCTTTGCCTCCCAAAGTGCTGGGATTATAGCTGTGAGCTCCTGTGCTCAGAACATTTTCTCTTTTAAAAAGACCATTGAAGGAATCATTTAAAAAATAAATCTTGACTAATAAATTGTGTGGAGAGACCTGGTTAAATGTCTAAAGAGAACAAATTTTGAAAAGCAATTTCAAAGACTTGAGAAGCATCCTCTTAATCGCAGAGTTTAACAGATCAATTACAAATCATTCTTTATATTTATTAAAGCCTCATCACTTGTTATGTAGCAATAGCTTACTGATACGGAGAAGCAGTCACTAACTGGGGAGTTGCTGATGCCTGGTTGCAACACAGTACTACCACCTGCTAGAAGACAGCAAGTACAGGGTTCTATTCAGACCACCTGCTTCTCATGCTCTAGGAATGAGTGTGTGTAGGATAGGAAGGACTCTTTCAGAGGCTGTAGAGCAAGAACGGGCAAGGAAAAAACCGTGACTGGAATGAACAAAACCATCTCTTCTCCCATCTCATTTTCAAGAGCCTCTTGTGACCCCAAGGCTGGTGTTCTAACATTACAGAACCTCCTGCCCAGCTGTCATAAACTTCTAAATATGAGTGTGGATGAAAATATTGACAGCCCTCATGGTGGGGGTTGGGTGGGGTGATGAAACTTCACCTTCCCTGAGGCATGCCAGAAGGGTGAAATAAATAATGGATTAACCTAAATTACTGTGATGAGAAAGCTTGGGTTTGTTTTTGTACCTCCCTCTTCCATTCTAGGTGGTTCTACTATAAATACCTTTATTTTTGTTTCCTTTACGGTAGTGTTTCCAAAGAATGAAATGTGTGTCCCTGATGTTACACAAAAAGAGTTTCATTTATTTAACATTTTGTTTAATAGGTTAATTAATTAGGTACTTTTTAACATTAATGTCTATTTATGACAAGGGTCAGTGGTTTTCAATTTAGGGCAGAGTTTTAACATTTCTCTTTAAAGATGTTTAAATCAAGGTGAACTGATATAAAAATTGCATGAAATATTGAAACAAGCATTGAATATTAGTAATAAGGATGATAAAAGAATATTCAGTTATTTAGTTGAAATAAAACAAATTTACAGCACAAATCTGAATTAATGAGAACATATTTCTGTGCCTTATTCCTAGTAGTCTAAGGCCTTTTTATTTAAGGACATTCAGCTTCTCTGGATGTTATTTAGTTGTTCACATGTCCCTGTGAGGTCAAGATAAGACAGATAGCCATTATCTACTGTTAGCTGTCACACGGAGAAGAAACAGACGTTCATGGTACAAGAATTGAAGCATGTGTAGGAAGCAGAGAGGTGTCTCATCATTGCTTCAGTCTTTCACTGTCACATTCTCCATCATAAGGTCAGCTCTTGAAGTTTGTGGGTGTCGTGATACAGGTACAGCCTGAAGAGTATTTAAGTTATCTGTTACAATAGCTATAATTCCACCATTATTGAGTCTTGAGAACCCATCTTGAAAATGTCAATATTATGGGCAGAAAAACCTTTGCAATAAGTCATTGGTGACCATGAGATCTTGAAGAGAACAAGGCTTCCTAGAATGAGGTGCAGATGGTGGCTGAAGGAGGAGGAAGGGGCTCAGGTATTGGGAGAGAAAAGCAGCAATATACCAATGGGGGAAGGTATTGGCTGAAGTACAGTTTAGCTTTTAGTGCTCTTTTGTTATGAGCTGTGTCCATTCATGGCCAGTGTGCCACATGAGGAACTAAAACAGATGCCACCCGCCTTATGTGTCTTCTAGGCAACCAGATTTGGTCCCTATTGTGCTAGCTTTATCTTCCTCCCAGACCAACTCTGGGTTAGGTTTTAAGTGGCAATCAGATCTTAAGGTCTGTGACCTGGCACGTGAATAAATGAATGAATGAACAAAGTCAGTGCAATCGACACCACATTTGGTTAACAGGACCCTATTTGTCCTTACATTCATAGCAGCTAGCACTGTGCTTAACACATGGCAAATATTATTTGAATGAATGAAGGTGAGAAACCCACCTATTCATAAAAACAGGGCAAGGATGACTGTACATGAAAACTACCAGGTCGAGCTTCTCATGTGCTAACTAATTAATTCATTCAATAAAGAATGAAAGAAGTTTGTGAACCAACACCATGCTGAGAATTGGCCCTTGGGAAAAAATCTGAGTTAAAATCACCACTTACTGTATGGGGGGTTGTTGAGAAAAGGCATGAGTTGAGCCATAAGGCCACACACACATACACAAAAGTTTTGTGTATTGTTTTGTAAGGAGTTGGGTAGGGGTAGTTTGGGTACAGGTACTTGAGCCCTGGTAGACGGAGTGAGGGAGCAGAGAATAGTGAGACAGGGATAGAGAGAAAGCCAGCAAAAAGGTACACTATTGAGTTTGTTACAATTACATGGAACTAGGGATCAGTTCTCTAGGGGATCTTTTGAGAAACCATGTGGAATGCTTTTCAGGAGTATGCCCTAAAAAACTCCCCAAAGGAATAAGGTATTTCTCCATCAACTCCCATCACCCAGTGCTGAATATTGTTCCTGAGGGATTCAATGTTCCCTTTCCCCAACTGGTGGCTGCCCCTGTGTGTGGGCTGGTGAGAAGTGTGTGGTGTGTACTAAATAGAGGAAGTCCTCAGCAATCATGACCCACCCCAGCTGCTGCTGAAGCTGTTGGCTGAGGCGATGTAGCAAAAGGAACTCATAGCCTCAACTAGAGTTTTCTTAGGGGAATTTGCCAGAGATTATTTATAAAATATCTGACACACAAAATAACAACAATAGGCAGTTTTCGAAGCAGATTTCAAAAAAAAATTCCTCTCTAAGCAAAAATATGGAATCCATTGAAATATTTAATGGAATGTAAAACTTTAGACAACATTAGGGTCCGTTGGCTGTGACTGGGAGACACTAAATAGTTTTAACTGACAACAGAGTAAAGATAGGACACATCTGTGTCTTGAAATAGCCCAGGGTTATGTAAGTGTGTGTGTGTGGTGGCAGGGGTGGGGTGTTTTCTGATTACACCTGCCACCAGTGTCTGGTCAGGGAAAAAGAAAAACAGATGTTTCTTAGAAGATGAATGACTATGGGTCTAATAAGTATCACTGCTTGAATAATAATCTATTAAAATAGTTACTATATTAGTCAGGCATATTAGTTATCTCTTGCTGTGTAACAAAGAACTCCAAAACTTAGTGACGTAAAACAACCACTTACTATTTTTCATAAATCTATGGGTTGGCTGGCTAGGAAGTTCTGCTGATCTAGTCTGAGTCTGGTTGATTCAACTTGGCTTGATTTATTAACTTCTGGTCTGCTTGGACAACTTGCTCTACTCCATGTTGTTTCTCAACCTTCAGTGACTAGTTTGGCTTCTTCATGTGGTGGAGACTGAGATCTCAAAGAGTAAGCAAAAGCCTGCTAGGTCTCTTGAGGCATAGACTTGGAACTGGCTCTGTCACTTCTGCTACATTTCATGTGCCAGTTCAAGGCACATGGCCAAAGCTAGGTCCAAGGAATGGAAAATAAACATCAACACTTAATGGAAGAAACTGTTAATTACATTGCATGGAAGATAAATAATTGGAGGAAATTTTGCAATTAATTTACAACAGAGTAGCCTGATTGCTCTAATAAATAAATCTCAAATCTTAGGATGCAAACACCATAATGTTTATTTCTTGTTATTATCACAGTCCAAAAGAGGTGGGCAGGGGAATGAGAGAGATTGAACCACACAGCCATTCAGGTACCAAGGTTCCTTCTGTCTAGTTGCTGTGGCATCCAAAGCCACAGAGCCTTTGATTGGGTCCTCGTTTCCATCCACTAGATGAGAGAAGAGAGCAAATATGTAGAAGAAATATCTGTCCTTAATTACCTCAACCTGGAGATGTCATACATATCACTTCTGCCCCTTTCCAGTGGCTAGAACTTGGTCACATGGTTGAATAGAACTGCAAGGGAAGCTGGGAAATGTGGTCCAGCTGTTAGGAGAAAAAGGAAAATGACTTATTGAGCACCTAGCTAGACTCTGCTGCAGTCACAGACTCTGTGACTGAGGAACTCATTCCCAAAGAAAGTGCACTGGGACACATTTCAAAAGTTGATGCATGATAATATGGGGCAGACAAAGGTTAAAAAGACAAGGTTGTGATTAAGTAGGGGAGACACACACAGAAACCTATGTAAATATCTGGGTTATGAGCCAGAGTCTCGGGGAAGACTTAGAATTAGGAGGAGGTAGGTGCTTGGCAGGCAGTGAGACTTTAACAGGAGGAGGCAGAAGTGAAGGGCAAAGGGAAACTTTGGGCCACACGGGGAAACTAGGTTTGTTTGCTTGTTTAACACTGCAGCCTCCAGTGGGACCTAAAGTTGATGCCTTAATGTAGGACGGCTATGTTAGTGCTGATCAGAATAATGTACCCCTTAGGGCTACATTAAAAAACTATGCTCAGTGCCTCATTTGCACCTTCAAAATATGCACATACATGTGTGGGCCAGAAAAGGCTGCACTCAGAACATGCATTCTTATGTGAACCGTAGGTAATTGCACAAGCAAACAGGAAGTTGCGTAGGTATGCAGGCAGCTACCTGTTGGAGAGGTGCGTGTGGGCATGGGCAGACGTGTGCCTTGTGCATTTAGTACAATTTTAAAGACTTCTCCTGATGAAAGGGAGGGCAAGCAAGCCTCTGGGCATCTGCTTCCCTAACTCTTGCTGTCGTTTGTCCTTCTCAAGGTTTCCTTTCTGGGCAGGGCCATGTTCAGGGAGTATTTGTGGCTGTAAGAAAACGGTGCCGTTTCAAGGTCTTTGCTAACTGCTGAGCTGGTGAATAAAAGCTTTGAAATTCTCTTTGCTGAGAATTCCATCTTCTGGTTCTCTTCCTGATTCTATAGCCCAGTTTCCCCAGTTTATTCCCTGTCTTCTTCTTCCATTTGTTCCTCAGATGTTTTCCCGTGAATCTGTCCCTAATCACTTTCTGACTTTCTGAACCAGAGCTATCCAACAGAACTATCTGCAAAGGTACCTGCACTGTTCCTTGTTGGAACCACTAGCCACATATAGTCACTGAGCACTTGACATGGGGCTTATGGGCCTGAGAAACTGACTTTTAAATTTTAGTTAAGTTAAATGTAAATAGACACATGTGGCTAGTGGCTTCTCTATTGGACAGCGTAGCTCTGAAACAGTCTTTGTGGGTAATAATTTCTGCCTTACTGTCCGCCCCATTATTCCCAGTCTATATCTCCTTATACTACCTGCTCTCCTGAACCATGTTTACAAATACCCCAATTTGATTATTCTGTGGTCCCCTTGATGCAATGTGGCTTAGGTTGAACTTTTTGTCTCTACTCACAAAACTCATTTCCTCTTGACCTTTCTCCTATCACTTTATCCTTGGTCCTCCCTTATTAGGGCACCGTTCTGATCAGACCATATTATTCATATATATTATCATCAAGATGGGTCCAGGTTTTGTGGATCTAACTGAGTAAATTTGGGATCTCTACTTAAGAAAAAAAATACAGAGCATAAATGTAAAATTAGATTTAGAGCCTTGGAGCATCCTGGGCAACTGAAGATGTCTGTGAAGCCTAAGCTTTATTTGCTTTACTGCAAATTGGCCTCAGTTTATCATTAGAATGTTCTATAGTTTCTGGGTTTGAATATCAGTCTGACCACTTCCTTGTTCTACAACCTGGGCACAGTACTTAACCACACTGTGATCCAATTGGCTATCGGGGATAATGATAATACCTATTAGACTAAGGTGTTACAAAAGTAAATAAGATATATATATATATATAGTCTAGTACATCTTAGAGCCATTCCATGAAATAATGTTATTCCCTTGTTCTCACTGTATAGAAAATAGTAACAGCAATAATAATGAAAATAATAACACTAGTTAATTGTCTTAGTCCATTTGGCTGTTACAACAAAATCATAGACTGAATGGCTTATAAAAAGTCAAGACTTATTTCTCACAGTTCTGGAGGCTGGGAAGTCCAAGAAACCAGCAGATTCAGTGTCTGATGAAGGCCCACTTACTCATAGACTATCTTCTCACTGTGACCTCCCCTGGAGGAAGGGGTCTCTCTCAGGCCTCTTTTAAAAGAACACTAAACCCATTCCTGAGAGCTCCACCTTTATGACCTAATCACCTCCCATAGACACCCTCCAAAGACCCTCAGCTTGGGGATTAGGATTTAACATAGGAATTTGGGGTGAACACAGACATTTGGTTCACAGTACTATTGTATTAGGTGCCATGTTCAACACTTGGCATAGATTATCTCATTTATGCCTGCAAGGTAAGTACATTTTTTAGCCCGTTTTACAGATGGGTGAACCTAGGCCCCAAAAGGGAAGCAACATGCCTAAGGTCCCACATGCTAATAACCAGGGGAGTTGGGATTTGACCCCAGCCAATTGCACTTTCTCTTCCCTTTGCACTCTTAACCTCATGCCTTGAGTCGGGCATTCAGGGTTCTCCACAATGCCCTTTTCATCAGCTTGCTGAATTCCTTCCACTTGTGTATATGTTTTTACCAACAACTAAATGTTCCATGATTTGCTTATGTACTTCTTTTTCTTTTCTCATCCTATTTCTTTTCCCTGGAGTACTTGTCCCTTCTCCTTATCTCCTTTGCTTTATTCATGTCTTAACATAACCACCTTTATTGCTTTTACTGTAAGGGAGTTGCTGAGAAGTTTTTTTTTTTTTTTTTTTTTCATATAACACAATGTTCTTCCTATGAACATTGAGAATGATTATGTCCTGAGGAACTGGTCTATTTTTATCTCACCAGGGAGCTTTAAAACGTAAAATGCCTGGGTCCCCACCCCAAACCACATGTATCAGAAACCCTGGGGCTGAGTTGAGATTCACTGGTTTTAAGGATTGTGTTTTTCTTTTTGAACTGGTTACTAGAAAGCCATGAACCAGCTCTCAGCTCAGCTCGGGCCAGGATACAGGACGTTGGGCTTCACCTCATCTCTTACCTCATTTTCCTTTCACTTTTTATTTTAAATTGCATGTTATATTGCTTTTTGGTATGTATTTCTGTAGGTCACTGATATGGTTTGGCTGTGTCCCCACCCAAATCTCACCTTGAATTGTAATAATCCCCATGTGTCAAAGGCGGGGCCAGGTGGAGAATCATTGAATCATGGGGGCAGTTTTCCCCATACTGTTCTTGTGGTAGTGAATAAGTCTCATGAGATCTGATGGTTTTAAAAAGCGGAGTTCCCCTGCACAAGCTCTCTCTCTTGCCTGCCACCATGTAAGATGGGACTTGCTTCTCCTTTGCCTTCTGCCATGATTGTGAGACCTCCCCAACCATATGGAACTGTGAATCCATTAAACCTCTTTCCTTTATAAATTGCCCAGTCTCAGGCACGTCTTGATTAGCAGCTTGAGAACAGGCCAATACAGTCACCTAAATTAATTTTGTAATGACTAGAGGTACAAATACAAAGGATGACGATGGTGACGAAGACAATAGATTTACTCGAGAATAATGAGAAACTGTAGAAAGCCTGAGTTTGAGTCGATCTCAAAACAGACATCAGTAGACAACACCATAGATGAAATCAAATTGGAGTCTCAAGAAAAACATTATCTTCAAATCCGGGGCGACCAATCACCCTGGAACAATCCCATGGCTGTCTAAATGCAGCTTGCATGTGGCTGTTCATCTGATGGCTTCATTTCCTTTTGATCCTTCTTTGATTCTAATTTTGCTGAAGAGATTAAATGATCTGCCTGTTAAAAAGGTATATTAAGTGGAATCTTATAGAAGAAATAAAAATAAATCTCTTTGTGTATTTGAATTTACTGACATACATAAATACCCAGTGTCTGACTCCACTCCCCAGTGTCTGCGATTTTGGGTAAGATTTCCTGCTTAGGGATCTTGAGCTAGTCAGGTAACGACCACTGCGTGCGTTTAGCATGTATGCCAGGTACAACTGCAAGGTATTTAATTTTCTCATCTGTCTGCCAGCTATCACCTGACTCATCTGAAAGCCAGTGAAGAGGCAGTGGCTGCAAAGTGGCTTTTTGTCCTCAAAGTTTAGGCTCCTTGAGGCACCAGAATGACAAAAAGGAGAGGCAGGGCCAGGGGAAGAGGGCCTGGTGAGACCCGCCCTGGCTCCCGCCGGCCTTCTGCCAACTCCTGCAGATGCTAGGGGCCCATGGCCGGGGCGCCCGCTCAGGCCCTGGCAGCCTCGTGTGCCCCAGCACCTCCTTAAAAGCTGATTATCCGGCTTGTCTCCTTTGTGAGCCGGCTCATTACCATTTCATTGTGTGGTGGCAATTCTTACCCGCACCATGAATATTGACTTCATGCTTGCTTTTCTACCTGAATTACAGGCGGGCAGGCCGGGGGCTCGCATTGCTTGCTCAGCTCCAGCCTCCCTGGCAGCCACTTGAATAGTCTCAAAGAAAAGCTGTTTGCTTGAGCATTTAGGGATAACAGAGAGTGGTCACAGGCCGCTACAGTGATTTATTAAAAGACAGGAAAATGAGAGAAAAGACCCTTACTTCTTGCACCAGCTGCCTGCTCTCTTGCTTCCTTTTATTCTCTGTCTCTCTCCTCTTTTCTCTTTATTCCTCCCTCCCTTCCTTCCTTTTTTCCCTTTCTCTCTCTTCCTCCCTCTCTGGCTTTCTTTCTGTTTCTTTCTCTGCCTCCTCTTTGTTCACATTTTTAAAATGAGAGAGGGAAAAAGACTGCTGTGCTTTTAAAATTTGTATAAATTTATGGGAAACATATTATTTTACTACATGAATATATTGCATAGTGGTGAAGTGTGAGCTTTTCGTGTGTTCATTGCCCAAATGCTGTGTTAAGCAGATGCTTGAGGGACGTTATGCTTGTTTGCTACATCTAATGACACATCCCATTAAAGGTAGACAGAACCCAGGGTTAGCCTTTGAAGGATATGAGAGGAGATTGAGTACTTGCAGGTGTGTGTGCATTTAGTGTTCACACGCACACACACACACTGCAAATGGTGCCGCTGTTCTGGCAACAGGAGCCTCTTCTCAGAAAAATTAGGCAGGGTGCACTCTCCTCTCAATCTCCTCCCCAGACACACTCCAGCGGTCCATGACTTTCTGAGTTTCTACCCTGAACACAGTGCCTGTTGTCTGAAGAGGCCACCTCTGCACTGTCCAGCCTGGGCTTCTCTCAAGGGAACGATGCATGGAGGGTCTTCCCTCCTTGGTGTGCTGGTTCTTCCAGTCCCAGGTTCAGCCCCACCACCACCCTGATGGCTCCTCCCTACATGCAGAAAATCTGTGTGAAGTAAATGTGGCTGGAGCGTGTGCAGACCTTCAAAGTGAAGGCTACATCTTGGTGACAATTTCTGCTCAACCAACCGACCTGTTGGAGCACTGAGCAAACTGGGCTAGGAAGGACACGGGAGGGCTGACTGGGTGACCCTGGCATGCTGGCCACTAGGTGTGAGCAATTGCATGGGGGCAGCTCTTCAAAACGGAGCCTCAAGGACTTTGTTTCCAGACCTTATCTAAGATGCAGGAACATGGGCTTTTCTTGGTGGCTTCTGGGAACTTTCCAAAACGCAATTTTCTTGGAATTCAAAGTTGATCTGCTTTGCATCTGGAGCTTGTTTCTGTGGCCCCTGCCCTCCCCAGTTTGCAGTTTGCACTAAGTACTTGGCCGGCCGGGTTCCTGCCTTCTTTCACTTTGCTTTCCCCAGATGCCTTTGGTCCCCCTTATCACCTGCCATGAGGCTCTAATTAGTCTGCTCCCAACCCCATAAATCAGCCCCCACCTCCTCCGGTTTGCTTCCTCTGGCTGAGGCGTGGAGCTCACCTTTCCCTTCCCAGATGACAAATCAGCCATTAATCATGGTTTATTTGCTGGCTTCCTTCATTAGCTTCTGAACAGTTTGCAAACAAAGAGGGAGGGATTTTTGGTGACCTCAGTAGAGATAGGGACCCACAGGTGGATTTATTCTCAGGTTTGATATTTTTTCTTCTTTTTTTTAATGAAAAGGCTGAATATGTGACACTGTCTTTCAGCACTTGTGGTTTTTCATTTTTGAAGTTTTCAGATCTGCTGTTGGGCTGCAACATGCTTATTTGGTCAGGCTAGTTTGTTGCTATGTATGAATTGGGACAGGGTGACCTGGGGAAGTAATGAAAAGGGTGGCATGTTTGGGTGGTCAGTGACTCTGAACCTTCAAAGAGGGTGCTGCCATGATGTTTTAATGGTCAACAGTCAATGGCTGCAGGAGAATCATCTAGAAGGTTAGGAACTGGAGTGTTTTAGCTCTTTCTGTTAGCCTTTGGGTTTCCCAAGCCTGATGTTAGAATACACCAGCTCTCCCTTCTTAGGCTCCATCTAATACTCTGGATTAAGTCTCTGAGAAGAGGGCTGAGTTTATCAGCTGATGTGTGTCTTTTAGGATGCAGGAAATAAAGCTGTATAGCTTGTGGGAGGATAGAAAGGGTATCACTTGAGAAAGAATGTCTACAAAGGGAAGACCAAGTTTTCAAATGTCATGGATTAGAGATGGGCTACAGGGAAGATGTGGGGTATTGGGTTTTTAAGCGTCTATCTTTACTTTAACCCAAAAGAATCTGTGATATGGGCATTTGGGCATTGGAACAGGGCAATGGGCAAGATATTTGCAAGGTCTTTAGGAAGATTGTGCCTACACAGATTAGTGGGCCTTCTTGACCTTGGTGCAACGGGATAATCTTAAAACTCAAAGCCCTTGGGACACAATCTATGAAGTGGTCCACATCAAAATAGTAATGTTGGAGTTTGCAATCTGTTTTTTGAGACGGAGTCTCACTCTTGTCGCCCAGGCTGAAGTACAATGGCACGATCTCGGCTCACTGAAACCTCTGTCTCCTGGGTTCCAGCCATTCTCGTGCCTCAGCCTCCTGAGTAGCTCGGACTACAGTTGTGTGCCACCACACCGGGTGAATATTTTTGTATTTTAGCAGAAATGGGGTTTCACCATGTTGTCCAGGGTGGTCCCAAACTTCTGAGCTCAGGTGATTCACCTGCCTCAGCCTCCCAAAGCACTGGGATTACAGGCATGAGCCACCGTGCCCCGCCTGAGTTTGTAATGCTGATGCTCATTGTCTGGTGACAGCCATACTAACCTCTGTTTTCCCCTATCCAATAATTAATTTAGACTAAGGATTATGTATTCAATTGATTAAAAAAATGCTTTCTAGTCATCAGGGCTTTAAAAAGGGAGGCCACATATATGCTGTCAAATGTGTTCGGTAACTCCATCCTTTCCTCCCCTACACCCTTTGATCTCGTCAGAGAAATGATGTCTCTCCCATCATTGAAGAGTCCTTGAAGATAGGAATACTGTCATTTCCATCCTTATGTCATCATCTCTTTTCCTGCCTGTTCTTTTTTTTTCATATATTTCAACTGATACATAAATTACTTACAGTGAAATCCACAGATCTTAAGTGTGATTTCAATTATTTTTGACAAATGCATATGCACATGTAACCCACAAAGCAGTTCCATTACCCCAGAAAGTTCTTCTGGGCTTCTTATTGGACAGTCTCCCTCCCCTTTAGAGAAGCAATTACTATTTTGATTTCCATCACGATAGATTCATCTGACCTCCTTTAGAGCTTCATACAATTGGAATTACATGGTGTAAAATCTTTACATCCAACTTCTTTAACTCAACATACTGTTTTTGAGATCCATCCATTTGTGTTGTTCCAGTTATCAATAATTTATTGCTTTTAATTGTTGATTATTATTCCATTGTATGACTATACCACAGTTTGTTTTTCCACTGTCCTGTGGGTGCATACCTGGGATGTTTCCAGTGTTTAGCTATTATAAACACTGCTACGCTTATAAAGCTTCCATGAACAGTTTTGTTGAAGTCTTTTTATAAGCTGGGATAAACACCCAGGAGTGGAACTGACGGGTCTCAGGGTAAACGCATGTTTACATTTTAAAGAAAGTGTCTTTTTTCCCTGTATTTTAATTAATTAATTAATTAATTCAGTTAATTAGTTATACTTTAAGTTCTAGGGTACATGTGCACAACGTGCAGGTTTGTTACATAGGTATACATGTGCCATGTTGGTTTGCTGCACCCATCAACTCGTCATTTACATTAGGTATTTCTCCTAATGCTATCCCTCCCCCAGCCCCCCACCCCCCTGACAGGCCCTGGTGTGTGATATTCCCCACCCTGTGTCCAAGTGTGCTCATTGTTCAATTCCCACCTATGAGTGAGAACATGCGGTGTTTGGTTTTCTGTCCTTGTGATAGTTTGCTGAGAATGATGGTTTCCAGCTTCATCCATGTCCCTGCAAAGGACACGAACTCATCCTTTTTTATGACTGCATAGTCTTCCATGGTGTATAGGTGCCATATTTTCTTAATCCAGTCTATCATTGATGGACATTTGGGTTGATTCCAAGTCTTTGCTATTGTGAATAGTGCCACATAATTTCCAAAGTGTTGGTATCACTTATACTTTCATCATCAATGTATGAAAGTTCCATTTGGTCTACAACCTCACCAACTTCTGGTGTTATTGATATTTTTCATTTTAGCCATTCTAATAGGTGTAAAATAGCATTTCATTGTGGTTTTAATTTGCATTTCCTTGATTGTAATAATATTGAGCACTTTTTCATGTGCTTATTGGTCATATATATATATGGCCTTTATATATAAGGTGTCTGTCAAGTCTTCTGTTCATTTCAAAAATTGGGTTGGTTATCTTTTTACCATAGAGTTGTAGGAATTCTTTATAGGTTCTGGATAGATGTTCTTTCTATAGAATTGTAGCAATTCTTTATATGTTCTGGATAGACATTCTTTCTCAGATATCATTATCCCCTAATCTGTTCCTTATCTGTTCTCTTAGATGTATTTTGATAAGCAGAGAATTTTAATTTTAATGAAGTCCAATTTACCATTTTTTCTATTTAGTGCTCCCTGGGTCCTTTCTAAGAAATCTTTGCTTACTCCAAATTCAGGAAGATGTTATTCTATGTTCTTTTCTAGAAGCATTATACATTAGATGGTCTAGTCAATTCTTAATAAGCAAAGCAAAATAAGAAACCCAAACAATAGCTTAACTAAGCAACCAATCCTTAAAAGAACCAATGAACCCACTCACCAACCAACCAATGAACCAACTGGCCAATTAATCAATCCATCGTAAGAATCTATTCCACTGCCTT
Source organism: Rhinopithecus bieti (assembly GCF_001698545.2). Lineage (NCBI taxonomy): Eukaryota > Metazoa > Chordata > Mammalia > Primates > Cercopithecidae > Rhinopithecus > Rhinopithecus bieti. The sequence continues at coordinate 362,861 of NW_016803211.1, forward strand.
TCAGGGGGATCAGTGGCATGCTATAACTTGTATGCTCGGAACAGATCCGCAAAGTGTGTCTGACTTTCATGGTTTGGCAGATGACTGATTAATCCACAGAATTTCTACCCACTGAGGGTTTGCCAGCAGAGTCTCTGGGTTACTACTTTTATCTGAGCTAGCTAAACTCTTAGTGGCCATTCTGAATGAGCAGTCAAAGCTGACAGAAATTGCTCTGTGTGTAGGGGGGTGGGGTCGGGGGATGACGGGGTGGAGCATGTGTGCATTGCTTTCTTCCTAGTACTTGGAAGATACTTATCATTGGAAGGATTTTTATATATGGTGTCTAAGTCTCATTTAAGTGATTCTATAACTACTGTGCTTCAAGGGAGAGTGTTGTGTGTTGAGGAGGCTTCTGCAGGCTGGACAGGACACCAATTCTCTGTGTACAATATGGCTTCTGTGTACTTGCAAATGAACCCAGCCTGTTGAAGATGAAGGGACCTCTTGACTGCAGTATCCTTTGCCCTGTCACAGGGCCTGAGACATGAGTCTTGGCCTTGGAGAATTTTCTAGACTTGCTCTGTATGTGTGCCCTCTCCCTTCCCTAATCCCAGGCATCTTGGGTTTGACTGGCCTTGGCTACATATCCAGTTAATTGTCAGCGTTGGTATTGTACCAGCCTAGCTGCTTGGGTCAGCACCTTAGGCACAGCCCAGAGAGTCACCTTAGTATTAAATTTACCTTTCTTTGCCAGTGGTGTAGTGTTAATGATTAATGTCCTGTACTTCATAATTGAAGATAATACTGTCCCAGGGAATTTATTTTATTTTAAGTTTATAGTTTCTTCTTGCTGTGCTTGTGGACTTACACAGTTAGATTCTGTCATTTACTTATTAGACATCACAGAAAAGGCTTCGAATGCTTTTTTTGAGTCATCCTTTTTTTTTTTTTTTTTTTTTTTAAAAGAAATGAAAACACATCTCTGGAGAGCTTCAGTGATGCACAGGAGTCATCCTACTAGGTAGTGTCAGTGGCTGGGTGACTGGGACTGAAGCCTCCTGCCTTCTAGACCAAGATTTATGTATATGGTCTTTGTGCATATACAGAGGCTAGGAGGGCTATGCGTTATGGTGATTGGTTGTTTGAATCCCACTGATAATCTGTGGCTGTAAAGAGTGATACTTGAAGCTGAAGGTTTTGTATCTCAGTTGGATGGTTTGGTGAGAAGATAATTTAACACTGTTTGACATTGCTAAAATTTCTTTGGCCAAAATATTTGGTATCCATCTGTTCACTTCAAATGTATTGTTTCTTGCTTTGTGACTGCTATATTTGATAGACCTAAACTCTGAGTCCTTAGCATTTCATCTTAAGGTAAAAGAGGAGAGAGGGAACTAACCCCCATCCTGCCTCTGGGTCTCAGGAGACCCTTCTGTTGATGTCTGTGAGAGTGAACATGTGTATGTGAGGAGAGAGGTGGCCTTCGGGTTCTGAGTCTGCTGGCTATAGTAGACGTTGACCTTGACTGTGAAATGGAGAACTTAAAAACAGCTTTACCCAAGGGCCCAAAGCTAATGATTCCAAAGTGTTGACTAAGGTATCGAAGTAAACAATAGCAGGCTTTCATAGTGTTTACTTAGCTCTGCAGCTTACAAAGGAATTGTGTGGGCTTTTGTCCACACTACATAGCTGGCTTATATCACAACTGTTCGTTTTGAAAAAACTTAAATGATTTTCACCTTTTGTTTAGGTTGCGGGTCAGTGCAGAAAGGAAGTTTTCTATAAACTACCATGATGTTTTTCTCAAATTGGAATGGGCATGTCTTTGATTAGAACTCATTTCATGTCTAGGAATGGCATCCGCAGACTGGATAGAGTGTTGAACAAGAGAGGCATGTGCCTTCAACTTGTCAAATGCTCACACTCCTTATTTCACTTAATCAAAAGCATGGCAGAAGACGAGAGGTGTTAATCTATAATTTAAATCATTTGAGTGAAGCACATCTTACTTCCATGTGCCTATTCTATTGAGTTTTCACAAGCAACATGAGGCCCAATGGTCTTACACTTGAAGACTGCTGTAGTATTTTCTCAAATAGAGACATTTTATCAAACTTCCTCATCAAGATCATTTTGAACTCCTAATTGCACATGGTATTTTTAAAGAGGCTGGTACTATAGTAAAACATAATTACCCACAAGGACTCTCTGCCTAGAGCTAATAAGTGAAAACTGATATAAAAATTAGCATACTGAATATGCTAGATGTTATTTTTCATTTTCCTACATTATTTTTTAGATGTGAGGGAGAAAAATGCCAATATATTTTATCAATCCAGTTTGACTAATATTGAGTCTCAAGTTCAATAGGCACAAGCAATGTGAATTAGGCTCAAGCAATGTAAATGAGTGGGTCTTCTTGACCTCAGTGCAATGGGATAATCTTAAAACTCAAAGTCCTTGGGACACAATCTATAAAGTGGTCCACATCAAAATAGTAATGTTGGAGTTTGTAATCTTGATGGTCCTTCTCTGGTGACAGCCAAAGTAACCTCTGTTTTTCCCTATCCAACAATTACTTTCAACTAAGGATTATTGATTAAAAAATGCTTTTTAGTCATCAGTGCTTTAAAAAGGGAGACCACATATATGCCATTAAATGTGTTCAGTAACTCCATCCTTTCCAATAGCAGAGCTGAGATGAAATGTCAAGCCTTCCAATCCTGCTCCTAGCCTTGTGTCAGCTGGCCACATAAGGGGACAATGCCTGCCTCAAGTAGGCTGTTAAGTGTTTCTACTCTGAGCTAAATGGCAACTCTCCTCTGAGCCCTTCCACTGTCTTTACACCTTATCATGATCATCTAAGTTCATTCCCACCCACACTTCATCCTGCCATCACACAGATCATTAGATGCCACGAAGTTGCCACTATGGAATTTCTCCTGCAACTCCCCACATTCCACACGTTTCTTGACCTTTTCTCAATGCAATTCACCTATCCTGTGTCCTGTTCCCCCAGAGCCAACTTCGATGACTTGAAAAGTGAGAAGGAGCTAACAACAAGGATTTGTCATAGTGTCATGCATGTCTGAGTCCCTCCTGGAGAGCAGAGGCCTTTCTTTCATGCTTTGGGTCAAAGCAGGGATGATGGGATTTGGGGTGACAGTTTATGTCAGAGGAGATGCATGTAAGCAGAGAGACTTTTCTTTGTGCTCCTCCTATCAACATGGGTGGGCAATGGATTGCAATGTGGCAAACAAGCGGGGGAACCAGGAGTCTGTCTCAAGTCCCACAGCTTGGCCATCACGTCACTTTCTCTCTCTCATGCAAGTTCTCTGTATTAGTTTCCCAGGGCTGCCATGCTAATTTCCATAGCCTGGGTGACTTAAAACAACACAAATCTATTTTCTTACAGTTTGAGAAGATAGAAGTCAGAGATCAAGGTATGAGTAGGGCCATTTTTCCCTCAGAAGACTTCAGGGAAAAACCCATCCTTGCTTCTTCTTAGCTTCTGGTGGTTGCTGGGAATTCCTGGTATTCCTTGACTTGCAGCCATATGACTCCAATTGCTCCAATTTCTTCCCTTCATAGTCACATGGCTGTTTTCTCTCTGTATGGGTTACTGTCTCCAAATTTCTCTCTTTTTATAAGAACATCAGTCTTTGGATTAGAGCCCAACTTAATCCAGTGTGACTCCATTTTAAATCAATTATACCTGCAAAGATCTAATTTTCAAGTGAGGTCACAGTCACAAGTATTAGGGGTTAGGACTTTTGGGGGACACAACCCACAATGTGCTTTGAATATGTATGTGTGTGTGTGTATATATATATATATTCAATGTATACCTTGTTTCAAGAGATTTTAAGCAGTGAAAGCAAGGGAGCTGTTATAGGATTTACCTTTCTAGTTGGAAAAGGAGAAGTAAATAAGGTCTTAAGCTCTATGTCAAGAAGGGGGCACAACAGAAGAAAGTCTGCCTTGGTGGGTGTCAATCTTCTCTTTCTGCTGTACACCCTCCTGGTTCTGTCTTCTCTGTGCTGTGCCTTGTTCTGTGTGATCACAGTCCAGCAGTCAAAGAGGCACACTGGGCTTTCTCACTCTCAGCTGAATCCCTCATCGCCACTTCTACCTATATGGCCAGGCTTAACAGGGGGTGACACTCCCGTGTTCCTTTTGTCAAACATCCTTTCTTCTCCTTACCACACCACTGATCCACATTCTTCCAATCTTTTCTTGAGGTCTCAGACACCTTAGAAAGTTCTTACCTTCCACATGTATTCCCACATTGACTCTTTCTCTTCCTTTCCACCCTTTACCCTAGTCCAGGCCACCGGCACCTCTTGCTCATCCTGCTGGCAGTAGTTGTCCAATGGACCTGCCTGCTCTCCTGGTCTTCCCCCTCTACCACAGACTCACCTTAAGCAGCCAGGGTGATCCTTCTAGAATAGATACCGTACTACATTTTTCCAGTTCTCTGGACCATCAGTGATTTTGCAAAGCATTGGAATAAACCCCAAAGCTCTCCCATGGTCTACAAATCTCTTGGGGATCATGATCTGCCTGAGGACTGCCTCTGACATGTCATTTCCTACTACTCAACCCTTTGCTCATCCACACATACACCCTGGTCTCTGGCCTCTTCTCAAACATGCCAGGCATGCATCTAACTGCACACCTTTGCACTTGCCATTTTCTCTGCCTAGACTATTCTTCGGCAGTGAAGTCAAATGGCTCAGTCTCTTGCTTCATTCACTCTGTTCAGTCATCGCCTCTTCCCCCGGTCTGTTTCTCTTACCTGGCTTTAGTTTTCTGTATGGTGCTTACTACTATCTGGTCTTACAGGTATATTTGTACTTGTGGGCACCTTGATATAATCCTTGTAAAAGATAAGGGTTCTTCATTAGGGGTCCATAGATCTCTACAAAGTGTGAGTAGAATTCAGGGGGGCTAAGGTAAGCTTAAAAAATGACTCTTCAAAGATGTGCTCACTTCCTAATCCTCAGAACCTCTGCACGTTGCCTTACGTGAAAAAATATGGGAAAAAGTTAAAAACCTTTGGAGCACCAGCTTATCCTGGATTATTTGGGTGGGCTTTAAATGCCATCACAAGTGTCCTCATGAGAGAGGGAGAGAAAGATTAGGCACACACACACATGTGCACACATGTGCGCACACACAGACACACAGAAAAGAAGGTGATGTGAAATTGGAGATAGAGGTCAGAGAGATGTGGCTATAAACCAAGGAATGCCTGCCTGCAGCCCCCAGAAGCTGTGAGAGGCAGGAAACAAATTCTCTCTTGGCATCTCTGGAGGGAAGAAGGTCATGCTAACATCTTGATTTTGAACTCCCAGCCTCCAGAACTGTGAGAGAATAAATCTCTATTATCTTAAGCCACCAAGTTTATGGTAACATTTTATGGCAGCCACAGAAAATTAACACAGGGTCTGTGAACATGGATGGAAAAAGTTATGTCTTTATTTTAACCTATCTCTAATTGAAACTTAGCATTTCCTTCAATCATGAATGTGAGAAACCAAATGTAGTTTCAGTGGTATCCGTGATTTTGTCACCAGTTGAAATCACAGATCCTTGCGTATCATAGGACAGTCATTACAGAGACATTGAAATATCATTGACACTTCTTGATACTTTGAAATTGCAGTGGTTATTAAGCCTATGCAATTTCCAGGTAATTAAGCCTGGATCTAGTCATTACAAAGTGTTAACAAAGGTATACATTAAAATAAATTACGGGAGGCGGAGCTTGCAGTGAGCCGAGATCCGGTCACTGCACTCCACCCTGGGCAACAGAGCCAGACTCCATCTCAAAAAATAAAAATAAAAAAAAAAATAAATTACAATTTTGGTTTTAAGTAGTTTGAGAAGTATTTAAAAAATATAATTGGTTACCTTTGCATTCTTATCTATTTTATTTTTTATATCAACAACAGTCTGACAAAAGGCCCATAGGCTTCATCAAAAAAAGTCAAGACTATCTGGGATGGATAATTGGTCCTGAATAGTGAAAGAAAGAAAGAAAGAATGAATGAATAAACATATGAATAATTCTAATACAAAGTGCTCATTTTAAAGAGGGAAATTAAGGCCCAGAGAACTGAAACTGTCTGTGGTTACAGCAGCAGAGAAAAGACTAAAGTCATATCCTCTAGGAACCATTTTTGTTTGTATTGTATACTTCAAGATCAGTCTGGGTTCTGCTTCCTCTAGAAAACCCTGTGGAGAAACTTCCCTCTCTACAGTTCTCTACTCCCTGCCTTGCTTTACCTGTTACCCTTCTATACATCTTATCTTTTGATTCCACTGAAGGCAGCCTTTTGACATTCCATTTTGTGGTGTTCCCATCTGAGCTCAATGCCTGGTATATAAAAAAATAAGTGTTTGTTGAGAAGTGAAATGCCAATATCTTCTAATTTTTAATACACATGAGTAGCACCTCCTGAACAAAAGGAAAGACACCTGCCTTTGTTTTTTGTTTGTGTTTATAAAAATTTATAAATGCACCACAGGCACATAGTAGGTGTTCAACGAAGATGTATTGAATATAATTGAATTTCCTGGTAGCTGAACAACTAGGCAGATGGGTGGAGAGATATAAATTAGTAAAGCAGATTTAAACCATGTGTTGATCATTGAAAAGTTGTTTCATTTTCAGCCAAGATAAATGCTTTTTTAATGTGTAAAGAAATCTGTAATTTTCTATGCTTTGAATGAAAGCTCCCACTTCCCAGGTTTCCTGCCTGCTTCTGGCAGCTCTTAATGAGCTAATTTACCCCACCGAGGTGAGAGATTTCCTCTTGGGAAAGGATTTAGATGTGCCTCTCTCATATCCAGGGCCCCAGAGCGTTTCCTTACAGGGCTTTAAACACTCCCCGCGTATTTAAGAGAGAAGCCAAGAAACAAATCTGTTGTTTTAGCTTTATTCCTTGAGGCTCAGCGGCTCGGCTTTCCTTCCCCTTTGATCGCTCTCACTGGAGTGGCAGGCTTGGAAACTGGCGGAGAAGGGGTGGGTCTCTTTAGGAAGCCCAGTTCAGGGGACCCACCCAGCTCCACACAATGAAAATAAAGTTGTCAAGCCTTTGAGGTGGCTGTGAAGATTTATTCTTCCTGGGCAAATTGGTGAGACATTTATATTTTTAAAAAATGCTTTGATGAACTTGATAAGGAAGCCCTGGTTTGAATGTGGAAAACATTCTAGAGCTTTTCCACTGCCACGCTGAGTTTTTAGCTTTGACCTGTGGAAATGGACTGGGTTTTGACCTGGGTTTTAGCTTGACCTGTGGAAATGGACTTGCCCTTCAGATTAATGACAAGACTGTAAGGGGTTCATTTGGGGATTGCAGGACACAGGTTTACCCCGTCTTAGAATATAAGCATCCATGAGGTGGGAGGTCTTAAAAACCTTTTGCAGATCTTGACATCTTCTCTACACATTTCCTAGTCCTCAGCTGCCAACCAAAATCTCCCGATTGCTCTATTATAGCTCAGTGACTTCCATCACCAAGTATGGTTCCATTACTTCTACCAGCTCAAGCAATGGAATATGCAATATTTTATTATGCATATAATTGAAATACTTTCTGTTCTAAGTTCAAATATTGTTTGTGTCACATATTGTTCTGAGCATGCCTTGGTCACAGTCAGATCTCGAGGGACCTAGGAAAGGAAATGGAAGCTGGTGTGAAATATCCTTCTCTTACATTCCAGAAAGTCATTTTAGCCAGGAACATCTGCCAACAGCTCTGAGATGGTGCTCTTAACATCCCTGTGTTATGCAGACCATTATGAATGGCTCTGAAAAGGCTGTGAGTGCCTCGCAAAAAAAAAAAAAAAAAAAAAAAAAAAAGAAAAACAAGACATGGACACATTTATCAGCTCTTAGTGGTGGAAATTCTACAATCATTGGGGATTTTCTTGGAAAATCAGGAAACTGTCCTTGAATTCTGTTATCCGGGCAGCTCTGCCTTGGGCTGCAACTGGCACTGTGCTCTGTGGAGAGCCCACGGGCTTGTGACAGAGGTAACCACGTTTAGATTCCTTTGTGGGAATTTATTTTCTGTGTCATCTAGGGTATATTCTTAATTCTTCTTGTTCAATTAGCTCATCTGTAGTATCAGAGTAATTGCACTTTGCTGTTTGGAGCCTTTCAGGTTATAAGGATCAAAGGCAGGCTCAGGTTACCCTGGAGATCAGGAATTATTAAAAGGAATACAAGCACTTAAGGAAACGTAGCAAGTGATCACCATACAGGATACAGCAGCGCCTTCGTAAAAACCACTGCCACCATATTCATGGTAGTTTCTTTGTCTCATCTTCCCTCTGTATGTCTGTCTCTACTCTACCAACATGGCTTTTTTTTTTTTTTTTTTTTTTTTTTTTTTTTTTTTTTGAGATGGAGTCTTGCTCTGTTGCCCAGCCTGGAGTGCAGTGGTGCGATCTCGCTCACTGCAAGCTCCGCCTCCCGGGTTCACGCCATTCTCCTGCCTCAGCCTCCCTAGTAGCTGGGACTACAGGCGCCCACCACCATGCCCAGCTAATTTTTTGCATTTTTATTAGAGACGGGGTTTCACTGTGTTAGCCAGGATGATCTCGATCTTCTGATCTCGTGATCTGCCCGCTTCAGCCTCCCAAATTGCTGGGATTACAGAGGTAAGCCACCCCACCCGGCCCAACATGGCTTTTTTCTTCTTTCTACCACTCTTTCCTTGTCTCTGTCTTTCATTTAAACCTCACCAACAGAGAGAATCCCATTGAGTCAGGAGATGACCACCCATTAAGGACCCTCCCCTGGTGAGAGTACTCATTTTAGGCTTCTTCAGAGCTGGCTCAGCCCATGGATGGTTGCATTTGGTTCAGGATTCCTGGAACCATCTGCAAAGGCAAGGCCAATAGGGTCATATGACATTAAACACAGCTACGTTGCCCAGTAGGGGACTGTCCTTGGTAAGCTCCACCTGCCCCTTCAGATCCATTCTCCACTTTTCTCTGCCCTGCTATGTACCCTGGAGGCTGAGCTCTATAAACTGCATTGCCTGTGCTGTCTTGTTCCCATTAGGTGTGGCCATTGGGAAGCACTGGAAGGGGATCAGATGATGGAGAGAGAAGTTGGGGTATTTATTCTTCATATGTCCCTAACCATGTGGCCATGGTTTTGGCAGGGTCCACAGCTCCTATTAATCAGCATCCCCACCTTGGCTACAACTCTCTCTGGCATTTTAGTAGCAGCTCTTTTCTCCAGACAAACAGGTGGTAATGGCTTCCCACTTCTGCTGTATGCTGGGTGCTTCACCATCCCTAATTGGTTCCCTTAATTCTGACCATAGTTTTGTAAATAATCTCTTCCTGCAACTCTTATTAGTGAACCCTTTGAGTGAAACAGGTCTTACATGATGGAACCTTGACTGACTGATACAGGGATTTTAGGTATGGTGGATCTGAACATATCATGCACAGGCTATCCAAGACAAACACTCAACTTCAGGGGTAGTTGTAAGAATAGAGTTTATGTTCCTAAGGGCCTGTTGCATCAGGGGACTCAACAACTAGCAGCTGCTGTCATCATTACTTTTGCCATGTCTCTGTGGAAGAAGCTAATCAAAATTATGTGTTTCAGAGACCTAAAGTCTTCACACATGTCCCATCTAGTTTCTTCAGTCACTGAAGTGACAAAGTAGTGACAAAGTGACAAAGTAGTCACTTCCAAAATAATGGGAATGATGTTTGTACACTCATCGGTGGCCCAGTTCTCAAATGAAATGATGTTTAATTTTCTGGAGCAAATTCAGAGAGATGGGGATGTGACAAAGTTTTGTGAGATATCGTTTAAGGGCACGATACGGAGCACCTATCGTTGTCACACGACTGAAGCAACCTGATAGAGTGGACCTCAGCTGAGGTCAGAGGAGACAGGAGAAGTAGCTCAGAACATGAAGAAGCAAAGGGCAGCTATCATTGGATTGTTGCTGCTGTCTCGTTGTAATAAAAATTTGGGACAACCAGGAATCTGCGACAGAATATCAGGAAAGATATCACATTTATAGCTAATCAGAAAAAAAAAAAACCCAATGTGTTAGACATGGAAGGTTTTCAGACATAGCCCAGTTGAAGTGTCTTTTTCTACAGATGAGCAAACCGAGGCTTCGAGGGCTCCATGCCTAGGTCAGGAATGACAAATGTGTAGTGCACGTTTGACCACCCATTCTCCCATGCGCGGGATAGACACAACCAACTGACCACGGCGATTGTTCCTGCCAAGCCCAAAGAAGACCTAGGACACCTCCATTCAGTGATCTAGGCAGGCACCAGCAATTCAACTCATCATCGACACTGCAACTCGTGTGTCATCCCTGGACTAGAAGTAGTCTCTCACCTCTAGACCTAAAATTCAGTGATTATAACTCTTATTAGTGACAGAGCAAAACAGTCCTGATTTTGCCTTCTAAATCTTCAATTTTCAAGTTTTATCTGCATGTGGATTAGCTGGAATATAATCTGTGAATGACATGTGTAATTTATACAGATGCTGCAGCTGCAGGCATGAGAGGAAGGCAGGTTGGATGTCTCTGTTCGACATTTGTCATTCAGTCTGAAAGTTTCCCAGGCACGATTTATCTTTTTCTCTTTCTGCCATCTTCCTTTGAACTATTTTAATCCATGAATTAAACCACCTCTGTAGACCAGTTAGAGGAAACTCGCATCAATGTATTCTTCTCTATGTTTGGCTAAAATGTTTAGTTGACCCCACATTTCTAGATCATTTGCTGTTGCGCTGAACCTCTATCGACTCCAGTGGGGTAGGCACCATGTTCGAGAGGTTGAAGAAGATACCCAGAGCCAGGAAATGAGACATGGGGTTTTACTGGGGGCTACATACTGGGGAGACAGTCCAGTGGTGGTGAGCTGGGCAGGAGAACTGCCTTACATACAGTCCAGTGGCAATGAGCTGGACAAGATAACTGCAGGGCCCAGAGGTGGCAGACTAGGTGGGAAAACCACACCAGCTTGCAAAAAGCATGCAGTTTATATAACGTTTCCACTTAGTGCCTTCCCACTAAAAGCCTCCACCTGGCAATCATCATTCAACCTAAAGCTTGGGGCCTTGATCCCCTATATGGCTGGTGTTCTATGGAACGGGACAGGGAAGGAACTTGTTGACAAGGAAGGAACTCTGGGCTGGTCATTCCTGGATTCCCTAACTCAGAACACACATTCAGGTCTATCTTTCATACATTGTCATCCTAAGGGTATGCCTAAGTTATTGCTGTCAGATGCATTTATCATACATTTGCTTCCAGTTTTAGTCATCTACTGTCATTTATCCACCATTCTGGTTAAGGACAGCAGTGGCTCCAACAAACAATTGTGCCCATTTACTCATGATGTACACCATTCAGTAATTGAAAGGGCCATGAAGGAGCCTCAGCAAATCTAAATCTAATGTAATCTTTTATTCTTCCTTTTGCTCTTAGTGGCCAATGTGTTGAACCAAGTGAACTTGTTGATATTCAACTGTTTTTAAACTACAAAAATGTCAATTTCACATGGTTCAATCTAAAATTTATCCCTTATACCTTCACACTTTTGTGCAGAAATCTCTGAAAATATAGATCGACAAAGAGTAGATTTTAGTAGTTAATAAGACTGTTTTTTTACCTGGGAGTAATTATGTACTATGCAGTAATGACCAAAGTCACCTGCTATCATTAGGTCAGTGTCAGGTCAAGAGAAGGGAACCCTGAGCCGGGCCCTGTGGCACGTGCCTGTAATCCCAGCTACTCCCGAGGCTGATGCAGGCAGATTGCTTATGCTGAGGAATTTGAGACTAGCCTGGGCAACATAACAAGTTCCCTTCCCCCCAACCCTTCTCCAGAAAGAGTGAAGGAAATCCTACCAAGCTTGGCAATCCATTCTATGCTGCTCAAAGACGATAAGAACCAGACAGGGCAGATGCAGTGAACAACGCCAGGTGATGCCTTTCATATTCCAGTTAATGTGCGTGATGGCCACGGAAGCAGGAGTTTATTTTCTTCCTCCTTGTAACCTACCACCCTATACAGTATATATTGAAAGTATGGGCCTCAAAGACTTCTATGTTTAACCTGAGTGGATGTTGGCCAGGGTCTCTATGGAGCCTCTGATGGTAATGAGAAAAGTCAGATAGGTACATGGAAAGTTCAGGAGTCTTAAACTGTCTGTTTGATCTCATAAGTTGATCTCATAAGTTGGTCAAAGAGTTTTTTTTGGAGTTTTGTTTCACCCAATTGTCTAAAATCTTTACGTTTCATTCATTTCCATTATGTGCATGGATCCCATGAAAGTGGTTGCCATTTTGGTTTTTAATTTAGATGCTTCAGAGATAACAATGGGATATACATACATACATACATATATATATATATAAACTTGGTACCTCCTTTGGAGGTAGATGAACAAAGTTCATCTACCCAGCTTTGCTACTTCTAAGGCTGTGAGTATAAGTAATTTTGTCTTTCTGAGCCTGTTTTCCCCACTGTGCAATGGTGATAGTAACTGAACGTACTTCATAAGTGATTTGCTAATGCACATGATGTGCTTTGAAAGAGGTACCTAATACTTAAAAACGTTAGTAGCAGCCGTCATTCGTACAATACTTCTCCAACACAGTTTGCAAAGTAGGGTGAACTCATGCCCTGCAAAATTCTTTTACAAGATTGCTGCATCAATCCCAGCTTCTGCCAACAGCTTGAACCTGTGACCTTCTATAAGTTACCTCTGGGCACTTGGAGCTGCTTCCCTTGCCCTGAGAGCCGTAGTGCCTGGGAGTGTACATTTCCAACCAATACCAGCCTGACCATCTGTAGCCAAGGACTAACTATGGTAGGACTGTGAAAGCCCTGCGCCTTTGCCTTGATTCAGGACAAACTCTGAGGTATAATTTATGCTCTAGCGATTTATGCACGCTGAGGCAGGGACTGGAAATTTGCAGCGAATATCAACCCTGGCTTGACTTCTTCCCCTTTTCGGTCCAGCATTCCCTACCTGGAGCTTTCTAGTAGCACTTCCTTAATCCGCGAATCCTGGTCTTGATCTGCCTCCTAGGAACCTGACCAACTATAAAGGGGACTGTGTTTCACCCACACAAAACGTCAGCTAAGAATCCCAGATGTGGAATATGGAGGCTCAGGAAGCCACGGGACTTGCAGAAGTTCACTCTTGCCAGTAGGTAACAAACAGCACCTGGCTCCAGCTGCGCTATCCTGGGAGGCACACCTGATCCAAGCCATTTATCTCCATTCCCCACTGTTAATTTTAAGACTAAGTGAAAGGCTAGAGTGGCTGATCTCATAAGGCATTTGGTATTGAGAAAAAAGAGGAAAACTTAAACAAGGCTAAAGAAAAAGGCCAAAAATCTTATCATAAAGGCTGGATCCTGTTGCTTTTGAACCTGCATCGTAGAGAGATATTCCCTGATATCAGCAAGAAGGGACTGGGACCTGAGGGTTATTGTATTTCTACATGCAGGCTATACTGCAGCCTGCTTGATGCTGGCATCAGCTTGCTTCGTGCTTAAACCGCTTATTAAAGTCTAGACGCAACATAAAAGCACGTAAATTGGTTCCAGCCATCTCTAGTAAAAACTTCAGCTGGAGCTGGGAAGTGATTGGAGCATCTCTTGGTGTAATTAAAATTGACTCTTAAAGTTTCTTTAGCTTAATTGGTAACACTTTCTTTGGAAGTTGGTGAAAGCGTCTTGCTGGGAAGGTTAAATGCATTTCTGTGTATAAGATCAGAATTCAAATATAGTTTTATGGACACATTTACAGTTATGTTCTACCCGGGTGGTCTTTCTTCGCTGTATCTTTTCTATTTAAGATTTATGCTGTCATTCACCACAGTCTAAATGTGTTTTGATAAAAAGAAAAAAAATGAACCGTTGCTGACGCATTTCAAACAGAGAGTTGGTAATATTTTGAAGCTTTCAGTAAATTGAACTGCAGTTTGGCTTAACCTGAGCTCCTTCTTTCCCCCAAACCCTTCACTTAGAGTCTAGCACTTAAGCTTTGTTTGTTATCCAGAAATTAAAGTAGCTACTACTATTTAGCTGTGTCCAAAGGTAGGAAGCCAGGCATTTTCTAAGATAGCCATGACTTTGCTGTGACCGAATGCCTTTGACTCCCATTATTTGAGAATGAATGTGTTTATGTGCGTGGATATGTTTACATGTGCTGGGACTTCTCTCTTTTGGCTTTGCTACTTGAGGGTCTTGTTAGTGTGATAGATTCTGATAGGCAAAAGGCCTAGGCTTTCCATTTTTGGAGAGTGATCATGGATGAAGCTTCCAATTCTCTGGACTGTCCTTAATTCAGACTTGGGAGAGGACCTGCTTTAATTTACGTCTGTGAACATTGACTCTTCACGATTTCCAGGGCAATGATTTGATCCTTATTGTAAGAATCTATTTTGATCCATCTCAATAGAGCAGAGGGACTATCTCCCTTGAAATCAATTCAATATTATCTCTTTGTGTGTATGTGGTGTTGCAAAACAATGTTATGAAAACCATAAAGGAAGTAAACATCACTCTGATTCAAGGATCCAAATGCAAAAACTGCTTATATTTCTGATTTTTGTTTTCTAATACTTGTCTACAGGCTTACGTAGTTTTAGTTTCTGCTATACAGGTATATAACTTTTAACCAACAGTCTTTTAAAAAATACTGAGTTAATTTTTCACATTAACTATGCACTTGTTATTGAACATTTAAAAATATAACAAAGTGCAGTACCAATTGCTCAAACACAATGCTTATTAAGATTTTAATGTTTATTTCTTCAAACTTTTATACATGCCTTGCTTTTCCTCTTCTATATGCAATATAAACAAGAATTTTATCCATATTACATATGTAATTATGATTTTTCTTTTTATTTCACATGATATTTAATCAATATATTATTATTTTTAAATTTTTTGATAATGATAATTTAAATGGCTTACATATAATATGCCTACATTAATAGGCTGTATTTGCTTTAGCCCATTCTTTATACTAGAAGATAATGTTCCATTTTTTTTTTTCTATACTATTGTAATGCTGCCAGGCAGGATAATTATAATTAGATTTGTTTGTTTCTGGCATCCAGATGATTTTTCCTTTCCAGATTCCAAAAGATGAACTTATACCATCAAAAGGAATGAAAGGATTTAAGGCTCTTGATAATATTGCCAAATGTGTTTCCAAAATGTTCTATCAATTTACAGTCTTATTAGCAACACACAGAGCTACCATTATTGGTTATGGCCAATGATGGTAGTTTTTTTTTTTTTTTTTTTTTTAATCATTTTGGTAGAAAGCATCATCTTGCTCAGTTTGCATATCTCTGGTGACAACAAAGTTGTTCTGTTTCCTTTGTGTTATCTAATTCCATATCGTTTCAAACGAATCATCTGTTCTCATCCTTTGCTGACTTAGCTTTTGAAATTTTGTACTCTAAAAAATATTGATCTGCGATATATAGTATACATGTTAACTGAATTTTGATCATTTTTTATATTTTCTGCAATTTGCAAGAGCAGTGTTTTGTTTACTTGGTAGGTTAGACGATGTGAGTGTAAATACCATTTCTGCATACTTTGTGGTGACAAGGCATTCTGGGAGGGCAGTGGTGCTGTATTGAGATGACATGATCTCTGTTTCCAGGGAGACAGACTTGCACCCCAGCTCTGATACTAGTGATGCCTTTCACATTTCAGGTGTCAAGCCCAGATTTTGCTCACATCACTTCTTTGCATATGGAAATCCTATGTACCTTTTAAGACCTAAGTCACACGTAATCTCTTCCAGTTTCCTGGTCTCCTTCCATTGCTGCTTCCTGATTAGTAACCCCAAAGGTCTGTGCTTGATTAGAGAGAGAACCCTTCTCAAGATCTGGAGGTGAACTTTTGGGGGAAGTTTTCATGGGAGTTTTATTTTCTTATAAAACTACCAGTAAAGTTATTGAAGTCCATTTAACGATGGGCAGAAGTGAATGTGGATGGGATAATGTGATTTGCAGCTGAAAGAAGAGGAAAAGGATAGCTTTTCCTATCTAATTTTGCGCTCTTTTTCACCTCCTGCATATAGTTGAGGCTGTGTGTGTATGCGTATACATTTTTTTGTGTGTGCATGCACCCAAGCCTAGATTCCATTGAAAAGCAGAGCCAGAGGCAAGGACTTCTGTGCAGGTTATTTTAGGAAATGATTCCAGGGAACAGGAGCAAGAGTTTGGGGAGAGTGAAGTAGGGAAAGAAGAAAAGTCAATTTCTCAGTGAATTATTGAACTGATTCTTGCTGTGGGTACTAGGGCTCAGTCCAGAGCCCCCAGAAGCCATGCAGGATTGTCTTCTGAGAAGAAGGGAGTGTTTCTCCACTGGTTTCCATTACTCATGGTCAAGGATGCCCCATGAGTTAATTCCCTTACACTTCTAAGTTTGCATGTGTGCCAGACTGACTGGTTGGGTTCTTTCTGGCATCCTGCATGACTGTGGCATAGAAGGGCCCAGTATAGAAAGTGAGAGTTACATGACACAGTTGAGCTGAAGTGCTGTCAAGTTACATCACATACATCTGGTTGCAGCTACAATGCTGTAGTGGAAAGTGGGGGTGGTGGTTAGAGACCCTAGGAAGGGCACAAGAGGAGTCAGATATGGTGTGCATGTATTATAACCTCATGTGTGCTTTCCCTGTTTAATTAGGTAGATTTGGAACCTGGGTGGATGCAGCATCCATTTATTCTAATCTTGATGTTTTTCTTCGCGAACCCACACCTCACTTTCTTTCAGTGAAGGTGTCCCCCATTCACTACCTCCACCTCTTATGTCCTCCAGGCCTGGCCAATGAGAACATTGCATTTGCCCAACCAAAGTGATTGACTCAGGGATGGGGATATGATACAGCCAGAGTCGAGAGAACCAGTCAGGGCTTTTCTGGGACTACTGGGGAAAAAAACACCTTTTCTTTTTCTATTTGAAAGGTGTAAGACTGTAGCTTCAGCGGTACCACTCAGAGCTTGAAAAAGAAATGAACAAAGCAGGAGATGGAGCTGAGATCCAAAGAAAAACTAGGTCGTGATGGGATGGCATTGTTTGAATTCCTGGATTCAGCCACATATGGAAATTTCAAATTACATGAATCAGTTGAAGACTTGTTTTTGCTGAAACCAAATTGATATGGGGTTTCCATCACTTGCAACCAAAGGAGACCAATAGATACTTTGAGTTTACTCTCGTTTAAGGTCAATCTTACTTTTTATTTTACTTCATTCATTCAAATAGTATTTAATGAGTGCCTACTCTATACCTGACGTTGTGAAAAAGTTCAACTTCCAGTTGCATGGAGAAGAAAGAGATGTAAAATAAAGCTCAGCTCTACTTTGGTTTTCTGGAATACAGAACAAATTAGCTTTAGGTAAGCATGTCTTTGAGCAATAGCTGATCGCCAGAAGGCATAGAGGAAATTTTTGACTCTGAAAATAACTCAAGAGATGAGAGAGATTCAAGTCTAAGGGAAATTGGGAGTGGGGGTGGAGGAAGGATACCTTTTATTGAAAATATGTAATGGTAGTTATATTTGCAGAATATCAAGAAATAGTCACAAATATAATTTATATTACATGATGTATCAGTTATCTACTGCTGCAATAATGCAACATAACAAGTAGCCATACAGCCTCAGATACATGTGACAATAAACCTTCTTGTTCATAAATCTATGGTTTGGCTGGGTGGTTATGCCAATCTGAGTTGGGCTTGGTAGGGCTTACTTATATGTCTATGAGCTTAGGTTTGGCTGGGTAACTTTGCAGATCTTGGCTGGTTTTCCTCACATGTCTGAGACCTTGACTGGGACATTTGGGGTCTGCTCTACGTGTCTCTACCTTAAGCAGTTTAGCCAGGACATGCTTTTATGTGTAGCTGAGGAGCAAGAGACTAAATGGAAACCCGTTTCAAGCCTTTGTCCACATTACCTTTGCTGATATTTAATTGACCAAAACAAATCACAGGGCTAAATTTAGGGACATGAGGCAGACACTACAATATTATATAGCCAAGGGTAGAGAACCAGGGGAAGGTAAAGAATTGAGACCATTTTTACAACCTGTCTACCATACTTGGTTGGCTTATATGTAGTTTATTAAAATTAATATTAGTATAATTGATTTGATTTGTTGAAATGTAGTCCATTTAGTCCCTGAGTTCCCAGAATAATAAAGCTCTTGGCAGCTGAGTCTTGGTCAAATCAGCTCTCCTCTAAATACATGGGGCTTTGCCTTTTCTCCATAGGAAAACCCCAATATTTTGGATTTGTTAAAAATAAAAATATGCCTTTTGGATTTAAAATATGCTGCCTTCCTTTACAGAGTTTAGATTTCCTAAGCTGGAAGCTATGTATACCTTTTTTGCCAAGGTCAGCTCTGAGCCTATGATATCCACTCTCTTTGTGAACAAATTCTAGGGCTTTCTACTATGTTCCCCTTCCATATTTCAGGTAGGGTCTTAAAAAGACTGATTGCTTTGGATATGCATGGACCAGAGAATGATTACAATTGGCTTTTAAAATACTTTATTATAATTTTACTTTTTTTCTGATGTTATGGATTTATGTAATATTTGGGCTTTGTAATCCCTGAAAGTTTTATTTAAAATAAATCTCAGGGTTTTTTTTCCCTCTCTATCCTTTATAGGTTTCCAAGTCTGAAGGGTGGTTGGGCTCAAGACACTGAATAGGCCCCTATATCTAGCAACCATTTTTGTTTAACTGCAAGAGTTTTGAAAGTTGGCAGTCTAGGTTTGAAACAAGGTTCTACTGTTATTAGTTGGATAGCTTAAAGCAAGTTATTCGTTTTCAGCCTTAGCTTACCTCTGAAAAATGGGTGTCATATGACCTACTTTATAGTGTGAAATGAGATAACACATGTGAAGCCCTTTTCCCAGTCCTTTACAGGTAGTTAGTGCTCAATAAATGGAGACTATTCTTAGCCTACTTTGTGACCTCCAGTTCATTGCCATCAAAAGTATTTTAGAACATCAGCTTCTGTGTTATTCTGTTCTCACGCTGCTAATAAAGATGTACCAAAGACTGAGCAATTTATAAAGGAAACAGACTTAATGGACTCACAGTTCCACATGGCTGGAGAGGCCTCACAATCATGGCAGAAGGTGGATGAGGAGCTAAGTCACATCTTACATGGTGGCAGGCAGGAGAGTGTGCAGGGGAACTCCCCTTTATAAAACCATCAGATCTTGTGAGACTGATGCATTATCATGAGAACAGCATGGGAAAAGCCCAGCCCCATGATTCAGTTACCTCCCATTGGGTCCCTCCCATAACATGTGGGGATTATTACAATTAGAGGTGAGATTTGGGTGGGGACACAGAGCCAAACCATATCAGCTTCCTATCCTAAGGAACCTTGCTCAGGCTGGTGACGGAAGCTCAGAAACTATTTATATAAGACACTTCCCAAGGAGGACACAAGCTTGGGAGATGTTGACAGGAATGACTCCAGCAGGTGGGATGTGGCAGGGGGAAGGGCATGGAGCTGGCTACTTGTCCTGCTACTGTGGGAGTTTCATGTGTCTGTCTCATCATTATCCAGATGCTCTGCTCATACCCCAAACCTCTTATTTGCATAATTCAGGCCCCCATTTCCAGTCAAGTGTCCCTCACTCTCAATAAGATGTTATGGATTTGTTTGCTCTTGCTTTTCTAGTTATTTTAATTGTGATGTTAGGGTGTCAATTTTAGATCTTTCCTGCTTTCTCTTGTGGGCATTTAGTGCTGTAAATTTCCCTGTACACACTGCTTTAAATGTATCCCAGAGATTTTGGTACATTGTGTCTTTGTTCTCATTGGTTTCAAAGAACGTCTTTATTTCTGCCTTCATTTTGTTATTTACCCAGTAGTCATTCAGGAGGAGGTTGTTCAGTTTCCATGTAGTTGTGTGGTTTCTAGTGAGTTTCTTAATTCTGAGTTCTAATTTGATTGCACTGTGGTTTTAGAGGTGTTTATAGTATTCTCTGATGGTAGTTTGTATTTCTGTGGGATCAGTAGACAGGAAATAACTACGATCAGAGGAGAAGTGAAGGAGACAGAGACAGGAAAAACCCTTCAAAAAAATCAGTGAATCCAGAGGTTGTTTCTTTGAAAAGATCAACAAAATAGATAGACCACTAGCCAGACTGATAAAGAAAAAAAGAGAGAAGAATCAAATAGATGCAATAAAAATGATAAAGGGGATATCACCACCAATCCCACAGAAATACAAACTACCATCAGTGAATACTATAAACACTTCTATGCAAATAAACTAGAAAATCTAGAAGAAATGGATAAATTCCTGGACACATGCACCCTCCCAAGACTAAACCATGAAGAAGTCAAATCCCTGAATAGACCAATAC
>NW_016803211.1:384076-464220 GCF_001698545.2 Rhinopithecus bieti
AAGAAAACCCCATTGTCTTCACCCCAAATCTCCTTAAGCTGATAAGCAACTTCAGCAAGGTCTCAGAATACAAAATCAATGTGCAAAAATCATAAGCATTCCTATATGCCAATAACAGAGAGCCAAATCATGAGTGAACTCCTATTCACAATTGCTACAAAGAGAATTAAATGCCTAGGAATCCAACTTACAAGGGATGTGAAGGACCTCTTCAAGGAGAACTACAAACCACTGTTCGTGGAAATAAGAGAGGACACAAACCAATAGAAAAACATTGAATGCTCCTGGATAGGAAGAATCAATATCATCAAAATGGCCATACTGCCTGAAGTAATTTATAGATTCAATACTATCTCGATCAAGCTACCATTGACTTTCTTCATAGAACTGGAAAAACTACCTTAAATTTCATATGTAACCAAAAAGGAGCCCAAATAGCCAAGACAATCCTAAGCAAAAAGAACAAAGGTGGAGACATCACGCTATCTGACTTCAAACTATACTACAAGGCTACAGTAAGCAAAACATGATGGTACTGGTACCAAAACAGATACATAGACCAATGGAACATAAAAGAGGCCTCAGAAATAACACCACCCATCTACAACCATCTGATCTTTGACAAACCTGACAAAAATAAAGTCTGATTTCCTGGGGAAATGATTTCCTATTTAATAAATGGTGTTGGGCTGGCTAGCCATATGTGGAAAGCTGAAACTGGATCCCTTCCTTACACCTTATATAAAAATTAACTCAAGATGGATTAAAGACTTAAATCTAAGACCTAAAGTCATAAAACCCCTAGAAGAAAACCTAGGCAATACCACTCAGGACATAGACATGGACAAAGACTTCATGACTAAAACACCAAAAGCAATGGCAACAAAAGCTAAAATAGAAAAATCGGATCTGATTAAACTAAAGAGCTTCTGCACAGCAAATGAAACTATCACCGGAGTGAACAGGCAGCCTACAGAATGGGAGAACATTTTTGCAATCTATTCATCTGACAAAGGACTAATATCCAGAATCTACAAAAAACTTAAACAAATTTACAAGAAAAAAACAAACAACCCTATCAAAAAGTGGGCGAAGTATATGAACACACACTTCTCAAAAGAAGACATTTATGCAGTCAACAAACATGTGAAAAAAAACTCATCATCACTGGTCGTTAGAGAAATGCAAATCAAAACCACAATGAGATACCATCTCACACCAGTTAGAATGGTGATCATTAAAAGTCGGGAAACAACAGATGCTGGAGAGGATGCGGAGAAATAGGAAGGCTTTTACACTGTTGGTGGGAGTGTAAATTAGTTCAACCATTGTGGAAGACAGTGTGGCGATTCCTCAAGGTTCTAGAACTAGAAATACCATTTGACCCAGCGATCCCATTACTGGCATGTACCCAAAGGATTATAAATCATTCTACTAAGAAGACACATGCACATGTATGTTTATTGTGGCACTGTTCACAATAGCAAAGATTTGGAACCAACCCAAATGCTCATGAATGATAGACTGGATAAAGAAAATGTGGTACATATACACCATGGAATACTATGCAGCCATAAAGAAGGATGAATTCATGTCCTTTGCAGGGACACGGATGATGCTGGAAACCATCACTCTCAGCAAACTAACAGAAGAACAGAAAACCAAACACCACATGTTCTCACTCATAAGTGGGAGTCGAACAATGAGAATGCATGGACACTGCAATAGGAACACTACACACTGGGGCTTGTAAGGGGGTAGGGGGCTAGGGGAGGGATAGCAATAGAAGAAATACCTAATGTAGATGACAGGTTGATGGGTGCAGCAAACCACCATGGCACGTGTATACCTATGTAACAGACCTGCACGTTCTACACATATACTCCAGAACTTAAAGTAAAATTAAAAAAAAAAAAATTAAAAATTGGCAAAGTTTGGCATCCTGAATACATGTAGTTGATATGATCTCAATCTTGAAATAATAGTACATGCACCCATAAGATAAGTGTGTAAAAATATAAATAAAAATGTTAACAGTGTTTGAGGAAAAAAAAATGTTATGAAGACACACTGGGAGAACCAGTAGCTCTCAAATATAGCTGCACAATACAATTGCTTGGGAAACTTTAAAAAATCCTGATGCCTGGGCTCTACCTTAAAAATTCTAATTTACTTTATCTGAAGTGGGGCTTGGGCATCTACATTTTAAAAAGTTCTTCATGTGATGCTCATGTGTCACTAGGGTGAGAATCACCCAGCCAAGTTATCGCTGATGTTTATACAAGATTTCATTCTACTCTTTATTATGATCCTACGTCTTGTCATTTGATTGCTCCAGCCTGCAAACATTCCTTTTGAAAGAGGGTTGTTTTCCGAATAGGTAACCAGCATTCTCCGGTGAATAAGCTAATGGCTTTATCACGATGTTCTGGGAGCTAGCTGTGCCTCATGATACTGTTAATCTTATTGTAGGCTGATTGGAGAATTTTCCTTTGTGGCCCCCTAACTGTCCTTCTGAAAAGTGATGATAACCCACCTGTTTGCAACAAAAGACAATTCCACCGTTCACTTGGCAGTGATGTATACTCTTCCATGAGCTTTTGTGTTTGCTGTGAGAACTATTACAATAGGACTTGAAAGAACTGAGTTAGAGTTTACCTACATCACTAATCAATTATTGTAAGTTTGGTCAAAGCTCTTAAATTTGCTGAATTTAAATAAAAATAAATTCTTTGTTTCTTTATGTTCCCTCTAAAAAATTCCAGTGTGTTGTACAGAGTAGCTATAACTGGGTCTTTGTCCTGCTTGGCAGATGAGGAAACTGAGCTGAAATAAATGAGAAGTAGAAGGTCAGCTTTGTGCAGATACAACAGGTCTCTCCTCTTCCCCACTCCCATGCCTTTGCCTTCTCCATCACTCCTAGGCAGCGGAGATGCCTGTGGTCAATGAATTACCTTTCACTGGTACAGTCGTGAGAGCTGGGAGAAGGTCTTCTCTATTCTACAGGCACTTGCATGTCTGTTCTTCTGGGCTTCTTTGAGCACAGAGTCAGAGAGGAAGGATGGTAGAGACCGTCTAGATGTTCTTTAAATGTGTATTCACTTCTTCCTGGCACACAGCTAAGCAAACTTTCCCAGCCTCCCTTGCAGTTAAGTTTGATCACTAGTTGCACTCTGGTCAATAGAATGTGGGTGGAAGTGATGTGTGCTGCTTCCAGGTCCTCAAAAGCTCCCAGGAGCACCCTCTAGGGATTCCTACATCTGCTTTTTCCGTAATGGAAGTCGTGTATGTGAAGATGGTGAAGGAAGATGATAGAAGGAACCTAGGTTCTTGATTCAGAACTTGAAGAGAAACTACACGATCAAGAAAATCTGTACGGAATGATTACATGAACAAGAAACAAAAACAAAAACACCTCAAACACCTCCTATTGTGTTAGGCCTTTGACAGTGTCACATGTGCTTGTTTTATTGCCTTGACTACCTTTGGAGGAATGGAGAGGATATGGGGTATGGTGGGGTGGGGCATGCTTGCGAGGGTATGCCACTCTGCCTCTGTGGTGCCACTCACACTCCAGGGCTGTCTGTGGGATCAGCTGAAACCATATCCTTTCTCAGCTTCTTCTGCCCTGTGTTTCCTCATTGCCTTGTTGGTATTACCCGAGACTCCTCCCTTATAAATCACATGTAAAAGAATCCCCATCTCAGGCTCCACTCCAAGAGAATCTAACTTAAAGCATTCCCCCGTAGAATATAAGCTCTTGAGGGCAGGATTGTACTTTGTTTCATTCTCCACTGAATTTCTAGTTATCAAATGAATGAATGTGTAAGTCACTAGACACAATGGATAAATACAAGGAAATACATCATAGACTTGGCTCTATGTTCTCTCATCTTATCTGAAAGCACTATTTTCCATAACCCTTAAAAGAATGTAGACAATCTCATATATTATTTTGCACTGTTTTTTCTTAATAGAGGACAATGAAGAGATACTACCATTTTATGTAATGTCCTTTGAAATCCAGTGAAATTTAATTGTGGAATTGATTCTGAAGGCAATTGTTCTTTTCCTTGATCAGTTCTTCATATGCTTATTTATTTATTTATTTATTTATTTATTTATTTCTGAAGAGCAGCAGCTAAGAGAATTGCTTTTTTTGAGTAAAATTTGCAAAGTTTCATGTATATAATAAAAGCTAGCCTGGCAGTGGAAGCAAAGAACATGTCCATGGTACAGACTTTTTAAATCCAAACCTAATTCCTTTAAAGAATGCTGTACCAGACAATGTGGCCTTTGCTTTGAAAGGCCCGCTTCTGGTACAGGGGAAATGGGGGTGTCTCCATTTGTTGTTGAACAGTGCCCTTAGCTGAACAGTGGGAGAGAAATGGTGAGGAGCGTGCAGAAAGCGATTGCTTTAAGCGCATTGGCTTTTCCTTTCGTATCTGCAACATGATCCTATTATTTTCAAGCAAATGGGGTCATTTAAGTGTGCCTGGCTGGAGGTTTGCTATTTTCCTCTATTCTTTCCTTTAAATCTTTTTTGTCAACCATGTTCTCCTCAACTAGCAGAGCAGCTGTCTGGGTTATAATCCCATTAAAAAGGCTTCTATTATGTCAATAATAAATTTATAGAGAAATTAGTCACCTGGGGTTGTTGGGTGATTCTTCTCTTTAGACATATTGTACCCCAGAAAAGCAGGACCATCTCCTTCTTGTTATATGAAGCCTGCTGCCTTTGTCAGGGTGCCATATTGGCTGAAACTGATTAGTAATTAACATGGAACATGCCTTCCTCTGTTTGCAAAGCCCCCTTAATCTTTCCCACTGATCATATTCCACCTAGCTTTTCTGATAAAGCTGATATCGTAGATGAGTCTGGGTGTACGGGGCTTATAGTATTAGGTGAAAATATGACAGACATTAAATGACCATCCTGGTGGGAAAGGTGGGGAATTTAACCACAAAGATTTTCTAAACCTGTTCAACTGCATTTGAGCAGTATCCTAAAATTAGTAGTGCATCTTCCTCCACAGACTCCATTCTTTTTTCTAAAGAGGCTTTACATTCTTAACATCTGAGTTCAGGTCTAATTATATTCTTTTATAATAAAAGGAAGAGGAAAGACAAAACCTGGATTTGAGCAGTTAAGGGAATGACTTGCAGTATAAGACTATGTTCGATTATTAAACTAGCCACCATTAGTGGGTTGAGGTTTAATTTTTGGAAACTCATCATGTTTTGAAAACCATAAAAACTAGCACACCTTTGAGCAGACTTTATAATGAAAGAGGGTGACGTCAAAGACAATCCACGTGGTATGGCATACCATTTGTACTAATTTCTCTTTCTTGTTTTCCAAATCAAGACTGATTTTTGAGACACCAACAAGACTCTCTTCAAGGCTGACTTCTCATTATTACTTTCTCACTAGTTTCAGAGATCTGTAAATATCTAGATAGAAAAAGAGACAAGTCATCTGTAGGCTAGTTGGTGTTTGCTCTCAGAACGTTGGTGGGAAGTTGCAAACAGAGGCACAAAGCAAGGCATCACCCCACGTTTCATCTGTTGTCACCCACCTTCAGTACCAAGCAAGCAGCTTTCAGGAGAACCCTAGCCAAATTTGCAGAGCAGATCATCACATTTAACTCATGGTGTGAAAAGCTATGAGTGGAGAAATAACAGCAATATTTATATAGCATAGCTGAAATTTCCTCAGCTGTTTGGAATTGCTTAGACGTCAAATTTAAAGTGAAATTCAGAGAAGCAAGAATCCTTGGCCAGGTCTCTAGTTCTGGGAGTCAGATGTTCTAAAAGCCTCATTCAGTCCTGCTCACCACCTGTTCCTCTCTTCACCAAGAAAAGGTTCCTCAGTGCTTTTCTCTGTATTATGCCTTCCTCCACCACATATCATGTGGAGTTTTTCCCATTCAGAAAAGATGGACCTTTCCACCTTGAGAGTATAGGGGTTTGCATTTGAGATGGAGAATGTGGGGCCAGGGCATAGAACTTTTGATAACTCAAATTGCATAGGTTTAAAAAAAATGGCTGCTTTCCGTGCTTGCATGAATTCTACATTCAGAAAATATTCATTAGAAAAACAACTTGTGATGCCTCAGTGGCCCATACATGCTCATGTTGAAGGACCCCAAAATTCAAGTTGCCAATTTCCTACATTACTGGTAAATGGTCATGTGACAGAACATCATATCTTGACCTTAAAAGCTTCAGTTTTCATTCTCCTTGTGATCTAAGGGAAATTCTCTGAGAGTGGAATATTCTAGATCTATGCTGTCCAATGGAAATTTCTGCAATGATGGAAATGTTCTCTGCCCTGTCCTATTTGGTATCCATTAGCTATCCAGCACTTAAAATGTGGCCAATGTGATGAGAAACTGAATCTTTAATTATGTTACATTTTAATGAATGTAACTTGTTACATTTTAATGAATAAATTTAAATATCCTTATGTGGCTAGTGGCCACTGTATTGGACAACTCTATTGAAGTAAGGAACTTGTCTAGGAGCTGGGGTGGGGAAAGCCTGTATAAGCCACATGTTTTGAGGCACAATGTAATGTAGTGGTTGAGAGAGCTGACCCGGGACCCAGACTAGATGAGTTCAAATTCCACCTCTGCTACTTTTGAACTGTGAAGTTGCAGAGGCTATTAATCTCTCTGTGCCTTAGTTTCCTCATTGGTAAATTGAGAGATAATAATATCTGTCTCAAAGTGTTTGTGTAATAATTTATTGATTAATTCACATAAAACCCTTAGAATAGGCAAGGTACGGTGGCTCACGCCTGTAATCCCAGCACTTTGGGAGGCTGAGGTGGGCGGATCACCTGAGGTCGGGAGTTCGAGACCAGCCTGACCAATGTGGAGAAACCCCATCTCTACTAAAAATACAAAATGATCTGTGCGTGGGGGCACATGCCTGTAATCCCAGCTACTCGGGAGACTGAGGCAGGAGAACTGCTTGAACTGGGAGGCGGCTGTTGCGGTGAGCCGAGATCGCGCCATTTGTACTCCAGCCTGGGCAACAAGAGTGAAACTCCGTTGGAAAAAAAATGCATAGAATAGTACCTGACATACAGAAAACCAGATTTAAAACTAGACAATGCAATGGCGTAGTAGTCCTGAGACTGTGCTCCTGGAACCAATGAAATAAATTGGAAGTATTAAATAAAACATTCATCCACGGCACACAGATGGTCAAACCTGAGGGTTTCTCCCGCCGTTTCCTCTATTTTCAGCACTATTAGTTAATTAACTCATATATTTGTTTAACAAGCAAGACTGCTCTCTGCCAGTCTTGTCCTAGAGGCTAGAGATGTAACAGTAAACAGAACATCACATCTGTCTGTGAGGAGGTTATGGTTGGGTGAGGGAGAGTATGGGAGACT
This sequence comes from Rhinopithecus bieti, assembly GCF_001698545.2. Classification (NCBI taxonomy): domain Eukaryota; kingdom Metazoa; phylum Chordata; class Mammalia; order Primates; family Cercopithecidae; genus Rhinopithecus; species Rhinopithecus bieti. Next base: position 391,482 of record NW_016803211.1, read on the forward strand.
GAATGCAAAAATGGCTGCACTTCTTCACCCCTCTCTGTAGCATGCCTCTTTGTAATGTGACTTATTTTAACTCCTCTCAAGAGGAGTTCATTTCCTCACTCTTGAATCTGGGCTAGGCTTCTGCTTTGATTTGACAACAGAATGCAGCAAAAGTGACCTTGTGCCAGTTCTTTACCTATGCTTCAAAATACCTTGTATGAATCTCTTCCTTGCCCCTTTTCTTTCTCTCAGAATCTTGCCCAGATGCTGTGTGAACAAGCTCAAGCTAGCCTACTGGAGAATGAGAGGCCACAGGCATGTGGCCCAGTTAAGGCCATCCTAGACCAGCTAGTGCCACCCAGATGACTACAGATGCACGAGCAGACACAGCTGGACACAGCTCATGGACTCATGTTTGAAGCCGCTAAGTTTTGGGATGTGGTGAATTTGTATGCAGCACTCATTCACTGATACAGACATGGTCCATCCATGTGGCAGCCATCAATCACCATATGGCATGATGGCCAATATCACAGAGATAAATACAGGGCATCTGAAGAGCCTTCCTAAAGGAAGACATTGCTAAGCTGAGGTCTGAAAGATGAGGATGAAGGAAGGAGATGTTTCAGACAGAGAGAACAGCATGAAAGACTTAGAACATGAAGAGCCAAGTTCATTGTTTTCTCTGCAGAAGCGTGTGAATGTAAGTGTTTCTTTGCTTCAGGAGCTTCTTGTGTAGCTGTGATGTCGAGATCTACACACAAATAGAGAAGTCTATGATTACACAAGGTGAACTATATTAAGTGCTGAATTTGTTCAGACCCTAGTGCAGGAGGTGGGAAGACAGTAGAGAGAGAAATCAATATGAACTGAAATAAGCAGCCTGGAAGGTTCTTGGAAGATAAGCAAACTGCGCTAGGACTTAATGAATGGGTAAGACTTGGCCGGGAGTGCAGGGAAGGGTAGAATGTTCCTGGGACTACCTGGGGCACTTTGTGGGAGTGCCTACTTGGTCATCCTTGCCCATTGTGCGCCTACTGCACGCTCAACCCAGTGTGAGAAACCATGGGAGATGAAAAAGAAGCAGGAAACACTACCTCAGCGTTGCAAAAATGAATGTTATACTTGCCTTCGGGGTGGCAAGCTCCTCTTAAGTTACGTCTTGGCATTTGCACAACATGAGTTCAGCCTATCATTCATTTCCATCTACATTGTTTGGGATATTGCTTTGTGGCAGGATGCAGGGAGAGCCAAAAAATTGTAGATCAACAAGCACACTTTTAGGTGTTCTTGCTAGCAGTTAATGGCTTGGTTGCCAGTTTTTTCAGAAGATACTGTCTCATGACCACTTTTCGAAGAGACTAGGGAGTTCCATTTCTGAGCCCCCTGAAGTGAGGATTTCACGCTGCTCTGAAGATCTGAGCCCCAGGACATTGGCGCCTGTTGAGAGTTTTATCTTTTCTCCTCAAGGTTTCTATTGGGCCTCCTTGGGATTTAGAGGCTTATGTGGTGTTTTCTTAGCCAGAAGTCTTTGCAAAACTTGATTATCGGAAATAAACCAGAGCCGCCCCCCACTTCTTGAAAACAGTGTTTAAGAAAACCTTAATTTGGAGTGAGGGACAGCCCAGACGGCTCTGGCATTAGCTCAGAGCTGGCAATCCTGCATCGAAGCAGAAAGTTGCCTATTTGTAAGAGATATATTTGTTGAATCACAAAAGAAAGCTGCTATTATAAGTAAACCGAGGCATCTAGGGACTTGTGTGGAGATAATTCATGCTGTCCCCTTTTCCAGTTTGCAAATTTCTTTTGGAGGGCAGAGTAGAGGGTGGGCGTGGAGTGTCCCTTTTAAAGGCCCACATGAATCCCCATAGCTAGTAGCCATCTCTAGTCCTGTCTGCTCTTATCTAGGCTTTCCTTATGGGTTCTCAAAAGGCATTTGAAAATAAACAAGTGAGCAAGCTTCCCAAGACATCCTAGCATTCCACTCTGACACTGAGACAACAGACCGAAGCTGGTCCTTCTCCATTCCTTCTCATGGTCTTCACTCTGGGATTCTTTTCCTTGTTAGTTCAGCAGTGAGCTTCTACATGTTACTGTCAAGTGACCTAGTTGGGGCTTATGCCTTTTACCACAATTTTAGAAAGCTATAGTTTTGGATGGAAATAAATACTTTTAATACTGTCTGTGGCTCCTGAACCCAAAGTTCTTTACTACTTTCACATGTATTTAAGTATAGGAGGTAGTTTGTGGACTAAAAAAGAAATTCATATAGATGAAATCAGAATAAAGAAGATATGGGAAGTTAGATTTTCCCATTAGCATATAATTCATAAACTCTTAATTACCATAAGATAATCTAAAACAAGATATTCTTAAGAGAACCCACTGAGAAGAAAATTTAGCATAAATAAATTTTATTTATAAAAAAAGAGAAAGATCCTGTGGTTAATGGATTTCTTCCCAGTTTATAATAACCATATGAAAAAATTACATTTCATATCAGATAAAGAAAATTTCTATAATGTATAAAAGTACCTATATATCAATAAGAATAGACTGAAACTGGTAGAAAAAAAATGGACAAAGTATATGATCAGATAGTTTACTAAAAGTAGATACAAATGAATCTTGTATTTGTAAAAGCCGTTCAACCTCATCCATTATAATAAATACGTGTATTAAAACTATAATGTAATAGTTTTCATTTTCCAGATTGTCAAACACCTGAATGTTTAATGATATGCTTGGTTGAGAAGATAAGAAACTGAAACTGTCATACATTATTGGTGGCCCTGTAAATTACTGTAAATAATTTGGAGGACAATTTGGTAATAACTACTAAAATTGCAAATGTCCCTTGACCTAGAATTACACTTCTAGGAATTTATCCTGTAGAAATACCCATACATGGATGAAGGAATGAATGCACAAAGTTATTCACTGTGATGCTGTTTGTAACTGAAAAACGTTATAAACAACTTTAATAGGGGAGTGGATAAATATATTATGGTTAATGGTTAAAAAGAATGAGGCGGATCTTTATGTATTGTTATAGAATAATATCCAATGTATGTTGTTATGAAAAAATGAAGTATGAAGAACCATTTGTGTTATGAGCTATCATTAGTGTAAAAAATGAAAAAAGATGTTTTTGTTTGTATGTGCATAAAGTATCTTTAGATAAACAAAGAAAATGAAAGTAGCATTCTTTTCCTCCCAGAAGAAGGCAACTGAGTGGTTGGAAGACAAAGGCGGGAGGGAGGCTTATATTTTACTGTGTATCCTTTTGTATATGTAGGATTTTTGTACTGTGAATTTGAATGCATTGCCCATTAAAAAATTGAAACCTAAATAAGAATTCCAAGGTGAAAGTTTCTTTTTGATTTTTTTCTATCTGAAAATTTGTTTTTCCTTAAGCCCATGTGGTAGACTATTTGCTTCATAAGGCCTACTGCTGTCTTTTCTTCTCTACCCCCTTTGTCTAAGTTAGTGTGTGGAAGAGAATATTTGTCACCAAAAAATATATGTTACAAATATAAATGAAGGGACGGGATGCATGAGATGACTTCACAATGAGCCTTGCAAATCTCAAGTATCCACAGTAAGGCTGTTTTGTGCTCACCATGATTTTCAGGAGAAGATGTTCATGTTGAAATTGGTCACTTTCCCTCTTAAACAAAAAACTGAAGAAAAGTAATGGACTTAAGAATGTGGTGTTAAAACCCATATGACTATGTGGATGGAGTCATTTCCCTAGCCACATCATGGCCATTGGTCACTGAGGAATTCCTTCTGAGGGGATGGAGAATGAGCAGAGAAATCTGAAGGCATGACCATGATCTGTAGTCTACTGGTAGAAGTTTAATAATTGGCTTCTAGAAAACAGTAACTCTGATTTGTAGTGTTCACCGATTTCCATGTTGTTAATACTCCCACCGTAGCTGATTTTGGGCTACTGTGTGAAGTGTGAGTGACATAATTTAATGTGAAGTTGGGAAGAGATTATAACCATTGGCTTTTGTGACAGGAGGAGACAGGTCCAGCACATCACTGGTGATAACTAGGCAAGGATTTCCCTTCCACAGCAAAGAGCAGAAATTTTGCCATGTAAACAGAGAAGAGTTGGAGTCTTATACATTTTATGTAAGTTTTCTAAGCCAGCACTCAAAGTGTGGTCCATGCAAACTGTTGGAGTGGAACCCAAACTTGCGAAATCAGAAACTCTGGAGAGAAGTTTCAGTGATCTGGATTTTAGAAAGCCATCCAGATGATTCTGATGGATGTTAAAATTTGAGGACCACTACTCTAAGTGTCAGTTTCCTTAGGAAGTGGGAAGGAGTATTTAAAAACACCTGTAGTAAGGAATGAACAGAATAATGATTGTATGTTCTTGGCACAGGGAATATTAACTATGACATTGAATGTGATTTTTTTTATGGCTCAGCCAGTCATTTAAGAGGCACTAAATAAGGTTGAAGTATGCTCAATTCCTTTTCTCATGTCAAGGGAGGTAAGCTATATGTGTGTAAGACACATCATAGCTTTCTGCATAGTTGGACCATGTGTAATTGTCTTCATTCTTGTAGCATCACTTGGGGGAGGTGAATACCAGCCTATCTCCCAGTAGCATGCTCAGGAAGAGCTAGACGCCTCAGATAAAGGCCAATGAGGTATTCTCCCCTCAATACCCAGCTCCCTGGCAAGCCCCAGCCTTGGCCTAACTAGTCGAACCAACTTGTTTTACATGCACTGAAAACCAGCCTCCATGAAAAAGTGATGGTGAGGAGTGGGAGATGAGAGGAACATATTTGGAGACCTAGGACTTGAATCTCAAGAGAGCTTTGGAGTGGGGTAGCAACACTTGTGGTTTAGGAGACTATTAGCTCCATTTTCAGAGCACCTACTACCTAGCAGACATTGCAGCATGACTTTTCACCATAGATGTTATCACCATTTTGCAGATAAAGAAACAGATGCAGAACTCAGTGTGTTGAAGCTCAGAGTAGACAGTGGCTTTCTGGATATAAAAGAGCACAGAGCCAGTCCTTTAGCTACCATTTGTTCTCTTTTCCCTAATGTATCCTTTTTCCCTTTATGCTGTAGTTCTTGGGAGTACAAGGACCACTAACTCCTGTGGTAGAATTTTTTTTTTTTTTTTTTTTTTTTTGGCATTAGGCATATTTCAGAAGCTCTTACACCAGAATAGTCCATGGCAGTCTTCCCTGAAGGCTAAAAAATAAAATTTCAAGAGTGAATGTGATGCAGTGGTGAGAGCCCAAGGGTCACACAGACCTGTGATCAAATTCTAGCTCTGCCACATATTAATTCTTTGACTTAAGTATGTGATTCATTCTTTCTAAGTGTCTTAGGGTTGAGTTCCTTAGAAGCAGAGCCTGAGATAGGGATTATTTGTGTAAATGATTTATTAAGGGGATGCTCTCAGAAGAAATGTGTACCAGAATGAGGGAAGCCGGAGGGGCAGGAGAGTATGCTGAGCAAGTGTAGAAAAGCTTGGCTGGAATCTAGCTACAGCCTGATCCTGTTGGGAACCCTGCAGGGTAAATTGTACCATGGAATTGGTCTCAAGGGGTTGGTCAACTTTTGGACCCCTGTGTCTGTCAATTTTTGTCCAGGGGACAACACAGGACATGCAATCTTCTTATGAGGTGTTTCTGTCATAAGAGAGCAATTTTCAGGAGAAGACGGTGACTCTGAGCATTAGCAGCCATTATTCACAATGTTGAGGTTTAAACACAATGTAGGTGAGGCTACACACAGCTTTTACTAGAGTTAGTTCTTAGCTTTTTATTTATAAAATTAAGATACTGGTGACTCAAAGGAGTATTGTAAGGATTATTTGATATAACATGTTTTGAGGATTGAACACAGTGCCAGTCACAGATGTTAACTTCTTTCTCTTCCTGTCTTGTCTAAAGAGAGTAACATCAACTCTCTGGTTGAGATGAAGAATAGCTCCTCAAAGAAGTCAGCCTATTTCCCCCTCTCAGATTAGAAGAAGAGAATAATTTTGGGAGAGTTAGTCACTTACTCATTACAAAATACTTACTTGGCATTTATTGTGTGTTGGTCACAGCTCTAGGTGTTGGGGATACTGCTATGAACAAGATAGACAAAAATCCCTGCCTTTATAGGACTAACATTCCAATATAGCCAAATAGACAATCAGCAAAGAAGTAAAACTGGCATATATTAGGTAGTACTAAATACTATAAAAATACATGCTGGGAGGATGGAATCCAGAATGACTGGAGAGCTACATTGAGATTGGTGGTCAGGAAAGTCCTCTCTGAAATAACACTGATCAAGAATGAGTTGATCATTTGGAGTTATGGGGAAAGACTGTTTCAGGTAGAGGGAACAGCTAATGCAAATGTCCTAAGGCAGAAGAAAGTTGGAAAATTCAAAGTACAGAGGAAAGGCCAGTGTGCTAGATTATAGAGACCAAAGAGAAAATGATAGGAAATGAGTCCAGAGGATAAGATTGGAAGGTAGGAACAGACTACATCCTTCAGAGCCATTCCTTAGAAAGAGTTCTAAGACATTCTGATTTCATTATAAGTTTCAAAGGAAGCCGTTGGTGAGTTTATGTACAGGAATGAAATTAACTTATATGTGTTTTTAAAAGATCATCCAACTGCTTTATGAAGAATTAATTGTAGAAGAACAGAAATGGAAACAGAGATGCCAATTAGGAGATCATGGTGAAAATAATGTTCGCTTGGAGTGAGGGGTGGAACAGAGGAAATAGATGGATATGGATCCAGGAAATGTTTTGGTGGCACATTCAGTAGAGCATATTAACAGATTGGATGTTGGCCATGAAAAATCAAGGAGGAGTCCTAGGTTTGTGGCTCTGGGGTCTGGCAGAAGGTTTAGCTGTTGACTGAGTTGGGAAAGACCAAGGGAGAATCGAGGATCTTGTGTATCACAGACAGAAGGAAACACATGAGGGGAAAGGAATAGGGAGGGAAAAGAAGGAAGAGGAACAAGTCACAAGGTATGGAATAAAATGCAGAACATGTAAAATTAGAAGAAAATGGAAGAGAAGAAAAGAAGAATAAACAGAGTTTTAATACGATTAGTGGAAAGTTTCATGCAAAATATTATGAGATACATTGGAGTTTGAAAGGCCTATTCAAAGCAGTTCGGTTTGGTGATCAGCGTTTCCAGAGAATGGCAAATGCAAATTTATCCTGCCAGTTCCTCTAAGAGGAAGTGTCTGGGGGTATTTAGGATCCAGAATCTTGGAAGGACTGAGGGTTCATTTATTTCAGAATTGTAAGTCCTTTTCAAATTTAGTCATCAAAGCCATAAGTAACAGGGATAAACTTCTTTTTAAATAGGAATATTTTCTTAGTGGTGTACTTTGAAAATCTCAATAGACGGGCAGAAAATGCAACATCTCAGCTTTTCCATTGGCCCCACTTCCACTGGGGACAAGAGACAGAAGCTAGCATTCTCTTTCCATCATGTTCAATAGTAAAAAATCATGAAGCAAATGTAGCATTTCTTCTTCAAAGATTTAAAATTAAGAAAAACATTTTGGGGTTGGAAACTTGGGAGCGATGTGCCGTGTTGATCTGTGTGTCCAAGACCAAAAATTCCAAAGAGCTTGGAAGAAAACACAACAGAAACTCTCCTGTAGCTTTGTTCTTGGTTAACAATTCTTCCTTCAAGACATACCTATTCTTCCCAATGAGGCCTCCTTCTATGTTAGTTTTTTAAGCACATGAATGTTACTCCAAAGGTTAAGGTAGGTAGGGGGATGAACATAGAAGTGGCCAAGATGCTGAGATTTTTTAAATGGTCATGCTATGTTTCTGAAAGCAGCTGCCAAGGAACCAAAGGAAGAACTGGAGATTGCTTTAGGACTATTTAGAATCATTTAAGGGACATCTAGTTGGAGTTGGGATCCTCTAATCAGGAATCTCTCTTTCTTTTATTCCTCCAGTGGCAAAAGGATAAGACCTTGGTGCAGTTAAAGGGAGATAATCATGGATTCTAGCTGAGAGTTACTTCTAGTTACCCATGGACTTGTCTGGCTGGGCATTACTGTAATGGAATCAGCCGGTATCTAGCACCAGAAAATTTTGTCCAATTTCAATATACTTGGGATGACTGGAGAGAAAAGTCTCATTTCTTGATATCCACTATACTCCAAGTCCTACACTGAACATGTGAAACATATTACTATAATTGTTATTATTATTTTTATATTGAAACAGAGTCTCGCTCTGTCACCCAGGCTGGAATGCAGTGGCACGGTCTCAGCTCACTGCAACCTCCATCTCCTGGGTTCAAGAGATTCTCCTGCCTTACCCTCCAGAGTAGCTAGAATTACAAGCACCTGCTACCACGCCCAACTGATTTTTGTATTTTTAGTGAAACCCTGGCTCTACTAAATAATATGTTTGGCCACGCAGGTCTTGAACTCCTGACTTCAAGTGATCCAGCTACCTTGGCCTCCCAAAGTGTTGAGATTACAGGCGTGAGCCACTGCACCTGGCCAAACATATTACTGCATTTATTCCACACCTCAATTCCTGGGTATTCCTATTTTAATTCTATGCAAATGCAGCTCTGCCTAGAGGAATCTGAGGTGTGACTACATCAGGCAGAAAGAGTTGGGTGACATCTCTTCCTTTATGTTACCATATGTATTGACAAATTTTTATGGAATTCTAGAAACCTGCGCAGAAGGAAAATAACTTGAATGGAATGGATCTGGCAGGGGGAAGGGTTACAACAGAAGCCAAGTTTCAGGAAAGAGCTCTGGAAACCCCAGAGTGTTAATTCCAAAAGAAGGAAACAGTGTGACAAGGCCGATTCTGCAATAGGGTCTGCATTGTTGTTGGTTCTGGGTTTAGCACTGAGGCTGGCACAAGACACCCTGATAGCATATATAAACCCGTGTGAGAAAAAGGGCAATATTAGCAAGCTAGAAGAGGGGACTCACATTCGAATTGACACTGTCCAATAAAACTTTCTGTGATGAGGAAAATGTTCTTTATCTGTGCCGTCCAATAGAGTATTCATGGGACACATAGAGCTACTGAGCACTTGAAATGAGGCTAATAGGATTGAGGAACTGAATTTTAATTTTGTTTAAATGTAAATTTATTGAAATTGAAATTTATTTAAATTTACTGAAATTTAATGAAATTTAAATTTAAATTTATTTAAATTTAGTGAAATAGCCCCATGGGTCTAGTGCCTATCAAGCCAAAAGCTTCAGTACCCACAGTGCTGTGGGATCCTCACAGTCAAGCACAGCTCAGTAAAGCAAACTTCAGAGATATGGAAGGTAAGGGAGGTAATGTGAAACAGAGTGTGGAGGGAGAGATGTCAGACTACAGCCCAGATCAGTTCAGAGCTTCACAAGAATTACCTTATGGACTGGACTTCTTGTGTAAGCAGAGGGAGGTTAGGAGCTGGCAAAATATGTGCATTGGTGATCTCATTTGTACCTACATGGTGGTGAGCTTTGGGTTACCTTCATAAGAGATAACTAGGCTCATCACTTGGCAGAGGGCTTAGCATCTACTCTAGTCCTTAGCATACTGTATGTGTTCAATAAAAATTTGTTTTGGATGAATGAATGGATAAATGGGAGATAAAAGTGCTCATCTAGATTGTTGTATCCAGTAGCTACTGCTGCAGTATTGCTGAATAAAAAACACCCCAAAACTCCGTGACTTTAAGGAAGAATAATTGATTCTTGCTCTTAGGTCAGGAGATTAGCTGGCGTGGTCCATGTTGTGTAAGATCATTTTGAGGTTCAGGCTAAAGGAATAGCAGCTACACAAGAGAAGCTCTGTTCATGCAGATGGCAAAAGCTCAAGAGGCAAATAGAAACTTACGTGATATGGTGGGTCCTCAGAAACTTCTGTCCACAATCCATTGGCCAAAGTAGATCCCTCCACTGAGCCCAAAGTTAAGGGTTGGGGAAGTACACAATGCCCACAGTGCCAGGGGCAGAACTATGAAGTCACACGGCAAAAAGCAGGTTCCAGGGAGGGGAGAGGAATTGGGACCCAAATTCAATCTGCCACAGTCCTACCTGGAGTATGGAGCCAGGGTCACACCTAGAGTTCACATTCGATTTTGTTGAGTTCCAGAGTTTATGTTCCTTCCTCTGTCCCAAACACTTCATGTATTATCAAAGACAGTTTTGCCATTCATGTGATTCCTAGTCTCCAGACTGAAGTTATGTTTCCAACCTTTAAAAAATCTGATATTCTTCTTTTAAACATTTTGTTATTTATCTCATAGAATGATCGTCATTTTTGTGGTACTGGACTGCAATCAATCCACATGATTTGGCTCTACCACAGGGCTGGAGGTGTAGTGGTGTGGAGGTTCAAATAATCTGTTAGTCTGCACATATTTTTGCCTTAATCATGGACTGTCTCAGTTACCAAAGGCCTGGGATTCTGCTGCCAATGGCTGAAGCACAAAAGGGTGGAACTTTCAACCTCGTGCCCTGGGTTGGGTTTTTAACTTTGACTGAGGTTCCTTACTGCTATGGGAACCTACCATTGCTTTCCTTATTTATTTGATTGGTTCATTGAAAAAATTATTTACAATAAAATTCTCTTTTGGGTATGCAATTCTATGAATTTTGATAAGTGTGTGCAGTCATATAACTACCAAAACAATCAAGATATAGCACATAGCCATCACCCATAAAATCCCCTGTGCTGTCCATTTGGAGTGAACTCTTTCCCCAACCCCAGCCTTTTCTAGAATGTCATATAAATGCATCTTACAATATCGCCTTTTGAATCTGGCTTCTTCCAGTTAGCATAATGCACTTGAAAGTCATCCATGCTGGATTCATACATGTTGTTGGATGACTACTACATATGTCAGTAGTTCATTCCTTCTTTTTCTGAGTTGTATTCCATTATATGGATATACCACACTTTGTTTATCCATTCTGAGGCTGAGAGGCATTTGTTTGTTTACTGTTTTTGATAGTTATAAAAGGGCCACCATAAATGTTGGCAGATAGATTTTTGTGTGAATGTCATTTTCATCTCTCTTAGATCAAAAGTTAGAATAAATGCCTAGGAAGATTGCTGGGTTGTATGGTAATATATGTTTATCTTTTTAAGAAACAGCCAACTTGTTTTCCAAGGTATATGTGTGAAGTGTGTCTTTTTATTTCTCTATTTTCCTCTGCAACTTACTTTCCAATATGAATTAGTGATCCAGGCCCCACACACTGATTTTTTTTCCTTCCCTGGTAGTTTAAAGGAGGCTGTTGCCTGGATTAAATCTACTCTGGAATTTATTATATTATATATCCATCATATTATAGTTTTCTGTATGATACAATAGGTTTGAGTACTGGAGTTCAAGTGCAGGCAATTGCAATATTAATTTGCCTTTAGTGCACTGAGCATCCAAGGGCATTTATTTTTTGGCCATCAGTTACCTCAATACTAACATAAAAGAGTTGATCTAGGCAATATATATAGTTTCTATAGAGGCGATTTCTTAGCCTTAGCTTCTTGCTGATATATTAAGCCATCAACCTACTGTGATTTCTGATACGCATTAAACCAAATTCCTGATATTGGCCTATACCAATGTAAATGTGTGCTGGCCTAGCTCTCAACTGCCCACACCTGCCCCTTTTAGTTTGAGACTCTTCTTCTGCCATCAAAGGCCACTCTGTTCATGTACGTGGTAGATAGGAGTACCATGGGATTATAATCTCCAGAGACAGCTCTTAACTACTGACTGACAGAAAAAATAAATTGGATTGGTGTATAAGCACCCCAATTCCTTCACTCTCTGGTTCCAATAACTCAGAGGTGTGTGGCTCTATATTGGCTCCCAGGGCTCTCCAGTGAGGTTAAGCTCCAGTTGCCCACATAGTAACTTGTTTGGTAAACAAACTTTACTGGCTGTCTTTCCTTTTGTTTGACTTCATTTTCTTGCTGTTGTTTCTTTACTCCCCAGATCACCTACTTGTCCTTGACTCTTGTCTACTTTTTGGGGAACTTAAACTTAGACTGCCCTATTCTTAATTTCTCTCCTCAGCCCCCTTTTTGGTTGCCTGAAGATAGGCCTGCTGATACCCAGTGTACTACCTTCCATTAACTAAGTCTAGTCACGTTGATATCTAGTTTTCTAAATCTTGACATAGTCTAGGTGCCCCTGTCCTCCTGCTGCCCATGGACATGATGTAGCATTGTTATGGTGCAAAGAATAAAGAGTATGGCTGCAGGTGTGGATTTGAAAAAGTAACATAAACTTCTCCAAACTCCAGTCATTGACATTTGTAAAATGAATTTAGTGGGTCCTGTCATGAGGATGGTTTAAAACTTTAAAATACCTACAAGTATTCACTGGATAGCACCGGTCATCATCATAAGTTGGTTCTCTTGTTTTTCTATGGTGTGATAACTTTGAGGCCAAGTCTTATTTCTTTCATTGACCAGTTTTCAAGAGCATGCATCAAGGAGTAAGCCTGTTTTTATCTATGGTTTGTGTTTTTTCATTGTCCTAGGAATGTGGCATGATGTATTGGTGCCATAGTTCCTGTCTTGGTAGATTATTTCAATAAAATAAGTTATTCCTGTCATTGTTACTGATTAGGAATTAAACAAAAGTTACAGAGTATTTCTCATATGTTTACTGAGGTTTAGTGAAAGAAGAAAGTGGTGATATGGAAACAAATATTCTATTTCTGATTTGGACTTCAAGTATAATAAAAGACAGAAGACTCAGAGCAAAATAGAATCTTAGCATTGAAAACAACATGAGGAGTCCTCTAGCAACAGTAATAGTAATAGCTAATGTTTACTGAGTACTCAGAACAGAACATGCCAGGCAGTGCTCCAGGCATGTTCCAGGTGATTCCTCCACAATAACCTTTTGAGGCAGATCCTGTTATCATCATGCCCATTTTAAAGATAAGAAAATGAGTCCAAAGAAGTTGGTGAACTTACCCAAGATTACATCTCTAGTAAATGGTGAGGTAGGAGTCAGACACAGAAAGTCAGACACAAGAGCCCACATTCAACCTCTTTGTCATGCTGCCTCCCCAGACTGAGCAGCCCTGTCATGGAGAACTGATGGTTTTCCAGACATTTTCTTCCATGTTGAATAGTCCTAGTTCTTTATCTTGAATGTAAATCAACTTCTAAGTTTCTTAAACTCTTTGATCTTAGATCCAACTTTCAGAGAAGACTATTTTTACCTTTTGCTTGACAGCCTTCTGAGGCTTACTCCATCATCTCTGGGTTTTCTCTCCTCCAGAATAAACAGGCCCTAAGTCCCTGCTGCAAATCACTTGTGTGATATGTGTATTCACAATCACAAGAAAGCTGCTGTTCATCCCTACTGTTCATTGTTAGGGTTAGCTCTTCAGCCAGGCACTAATTTGCATTAGCTTTCTATCATGCCTAGTTATTCAAAAGGACTGAATGGGGAAATACAATATTTTACAGGAAGAAATGGCGAGCTCCAGAAACAATGAGTTTTGGGTAAATATACAATGTCTTCCCCCTTTATTCTGTTTAAAAGATCACTATTTCAAGGAAAATAAGCAACGTATTCTGGGATTTACTCATTATATATATAATAACAATTACATAAAGATAGAAAGGAGGTAAAAGGAAGAATACTTTGGTAAGATTAATACATTAGATATGAAGTGGTATAGTATTAACTCATGATAGATTGTGACAAGTTAAGAATGCATTTTATAATATTTGGAGTAACTATTAATGGAAACAATTAGAGATATAGTTAAAAAACAGTAGAGTAGATTAAAAAATACTAAAAGATACTTCATCAATCCAAATGAAGGCAAGAAAGCAGAAACAAAGGAATAAAGGAAAGTGAAACAAATAGAAAACAAATAGGAAGCATGTGGAGCTAAAGTGAATTATAGAAAAAATTACACTAAGTATTAATGGATTAAACACTCAGATTAAAAGGCAGAGATTGTCAGACTAAGTAAAAGAGTAAAGTCCACCTGTGTTTTGTTTATAAAAAATACATTTTCAATATAAAGACACAAGTTAAAAGTAATATGAATAGAAAAAAAGATGCATGTGGAAGGGACTGAACTACATAAATTGAGAACCCCTGCCTTACTTAATGTAGGAAGTATAGGGTACCTATGTAGATATCTTAACAGGAGAAGGCAACATACAAAGAATGATTCCTTGGAACAAGGATGTGCCAAGCACTGAAGATGCTGAAAACATCTCTCTAGAGATGCAGAAAGCTTGACAAACAATCAAAATAATGTCTTCCCTTTACTGCTTTATAGAGAATTGCCAATTAGGATTCACTTTTAATGGAACAAAAGTAATTTTTCTGCCACCTCCTCCAAGGTAGCTCTTCAGCCTGACTCAGCATCTTAGCTATGAGCAGTAGCAATCACATTAATTGGATACCAATTTCCTTTACCAGTTGGGGTTTGTTGATGAACTTAGTTGGCTGACACCTTTTATCCTGGTCCAGTATGTCCACTTTTCCTCCTGGCCCTAGGACAGTGGCTGTTGCCAAAGCAAACAATGACAGAATATAAGAAAGAGGAATGAGCTGCTGACATGTTTATTGCTCCAATTTTGCCAGTAGACTGAAGGGTGTAAAAATGAAAGAGATGCTATTGTGTCTTTGTTCATCATGCTTTGCTCTGAGGCTGTTATTTGGTAAAAAGTAAGGTTTCCAAGTGGAACGTTAATTTCTCCACATGCAGCATGTATGTATTGTATGCCTGACTCTTCACAGGCTGAGAAAACCACCAGGCTTCTGTGAAATAAAGTAAGCATGGAATATTCCTTTTCTGCTTTTGATCTCCTGCTAAGACTCCTGCTTAACATCCTTCTGAAAAGCTTAGGTGAGGAAATTGCAGAGATGTAATTCCATTGGCAAAATTCGTGGTTTTGGTCCTGCATGTTAAATGAGTTTCAAATAAACTGGAGATTGTCTATAACTATGACACAGATCTAGACTGTGCTGGGCAGAAACTTTTTGTGATGAGTGGTTATTTTTCTGGGAGTGACTTTAATTAACGTCTCTTCTTTAAGTCTGCTCATTCAAAGGCCCCTTGCCACTCAAAGTGAATGAAGGTAACAATTTTTATTGCTCAGCATTGTTAATTTGGTGGATATTGGGGCAATTCCAAAGAAACCATTAAAGCTATCAGAGAAAATGAAGGCGAACACATTTGAGAAGGATTTTGGAACATTTTTGGCTTTTGGAGTGGCCTGTGTAATTTTTGACAAAAAGGAAAGAAGAAAAGGATGAATTCATTATCTACAAATAGTGGAAAATATTATAAATGGCAGTAAATGAAGTAAATGGGAGTTTCCACTGTAATGTATGATTCTTTGAGCCAGCCACCCAGAAAGAGCACAGCTCGGTTTGCTGTGTGGGGAGTATGACCTGAAATGCAAGAGACTGTTCTTGGGCTCCAAGCAGTATTTGTGCATAAGGCATTGCTTCTGCTGCTGTGGCTCTTCCGGTTTATTGCCCATCTGGGCTGTGAGTGTCTTTCAGCCTGTCGAATTGAACCCGAATGGAGCGCTCACCTCTTTGACTTAGATCTGACCTTAGGGTGTTGCTTTCCTGCCTGACTCAGGCTCCAGGGGAAAAGAAAATAAGAGAATAACCTCTCTTTTGTGAGGAAATGGTTTTTCTTGCTTTTGGATGGCTCTCCTGCTCTGGCTGCCTTTCCAGGCATGCAGAACAAAAGCCATGGCTGTGTTTCCTTGTCAGTGGGATGCAATCACTAAGCCTGTCTTCTCAGGCTTAGGCTATGCTCCTCTTCTCCAGACCCCACCCTCCTATCCTGGGAATTGAACCTGTGAGTTCACAGCTTTCCTACACAGGACCAGAAGGCCACATTCATCACTGCCACCAACACCACTGTTTCTCTCTCCTGCTATACGGGATCCATGAAGGACATCTCCCACCTTTGCTGGCTTCTAGATGCCACCTTCTCCAAATGAGTGAGTTACCCACTGGCCGGAAGTGGAAGCAAAGTCCACTTGGTGGGTTTTCTTCTGTCCTTCTGGTTAACAAAGCAGGTCATCTACAGCGTCGTATCTTCTCTATGTTTCCTTAACGTACTTTAGCAATTTTTGAGAAATTGTCAAATATTTAGAGGTAATTATAATCTCTTAGTTCCTGATGTTTGCTATGAATTCCACAAAAGGGTATAACTATGTTTGTATCTGTAAAATTTTAAAAGAAACTTATCTCTAGGGTTTTATTTTATTTTAAAATTCTCACCATCAACTATCTTGTACTGAGCTAAAACAGTCCTGAAATTTGGTCTGTGAATTTTTGCTGGTCTGTAGAAATTGTGGGGTACTGGTGCCAAATTTAATTCTACAAGAATTATTGAGAACTTACTTCCAAATTCTAAAAGAAACACAAGTCACAGGTTCAGATTTTAATGAGCATAAACTCTACCCAAAAATACAGAACAAACACATGTGGAACACTTGATATGTATTTCTTCCTATTTGATGTGTTTGCATGCATATGTACATGCATATACATACATACATGTACACATGCACATGCATACATATGCATACCTAGGCACATATGCACACAAGTACATACAAATACGTTACATTAAACATTGTAAACTCATATTCAACATGTGCACCTGTACTCTCATCATACCTATTATCAAACTGATCCTTAGCTTGCCATACATTGCAACAGTCGATTGTATTTGAAACGAAATAGAATTAACACTGATCTCTGATCGGGAATACCATTTGCAGATTTCTACTATACCATAAATATACCCACTCACAGATAACTCTTACATACATATACTATGTATGGTAAAAGCATATACTGTGGCTATGTTTTGTATATGAATGTGGTATATAGGTAAGTGAGGGGGTATATGGTGTAATGAGAAGTATATATGTGAGTGTGGTCTGTTAGTGGTATTTGTACTCACAGACACACTCATATACGTACTCTCATACACATATACCCACTTCACACACATACATATGCATTCATATCCATACACATACATATACAAATTCTTATATATGCACATGCACATACTCATGAACATATACATACTCACACACAAATACACAATCCTATAGACATATACTTAAAGATACATATACATCTTAAAATTCTGATCAATTAATTAAATAGCTAGAGCCCTTTAGGGTTATATAAATTAATAGTGTGGATCCTTATTGTTTAAAATTATTTTGATGTGATGCTTCTAGTGTTTTGCCAGTAAGAATGGAACTAATTTTGTTTGGAAATATATATTTTACCATATTAAGGAACTTGGTGTCTGTTTTTACTAAAAGATTTTCTTTGTTCTCAGAAATCTGAAAAATCTCAAAAGTATAATTAATAATGATGCACGTTCATACACTCACCAATCAGAATTGAGGATTGATAAGATTTTGCTTTACCCCAATTTAAATAAAAGAAGCAAAGGATTACGGCGAATGATAAAGTCCTCCACTGGCAGTATTGTTCTTGCTACAAACCCAGAGGTAAATGTGAATGGAATGTGTATCATTTTCACTCGATTTTAATGTATTTACATACATATGTATGTGTTGATGAATAATATATAATATTTGTTTTTGTGTTTTGAAAATAGACATAAGTGTTAAGATTGGGTACAGTGGCTCATGCTTGTAATCTCAGGACTTTGGGAGGCCGAGGTAGGTGGTTCACCTGAGGTCAGGAGTTCAAGACCAGTCTGGCCAACATGTAGAAACTCTGTCTCTACCAAAATACAAAAAAAATTAGCTGGGCATGGTGGCACATGCCTATGGTCCCAGCTATTTGGGAAGCTGAGGTAAGAGAATCACTTGAACCTGGGAAGCGGAGTTTGCAGTGAGCCGAGATTGTGCCACTGTTCTCCAGCCTGGGAAACAAAGTGAGACTCTGCCTCAACAACAACAGCAACAGCAACAGCAACAGCAACAGCAACAGCAACAGCAACAGCAACAACAATGTTTAAGGTGTGTGGTGTCTGAAATGTGCTTTTTTTGCTTTTTTTTCACTCAACATTTTGTGTGGAGTTCTAATTACATGACTGAATAGAGAGAGCTACATAATTTTAACAGTTGTATGAAATGAAAATACAAATTTTTATTCATTCTTCTATTAATATAATTTATTAGTTTCTATTTTTAAAGAGTTTTGTCATGGAAATTGTATTATATGTCTGTTTATAAACTGTACAAGAATTTCTCTAGGACATACACAC
The DNA here is from genome assembly GCF_001698545.2 of Rhinopithecus bieti. Classification (NCBI taxonomy): domain Eukaryota; kingdom Metazoa; phylum Chordata; class Mammalia; order Primates; family Cercopithecidae; genus Rhinopithecus; species Rhinopithecus bieti. Next base: position 409,729 of record NW_016803211.1, read on the forward strand.
TGGAGTAGAATTCCTTGGTCATATAGGATGTAGGTTATCAGTGTTCCTAGATGCTACCAAGTATTTATTCAAAGTGATTTGACCATTTTAAACTGCCACCAGGAGTTTATGAAAGTTCTGTTTCTATATGTTCTTGCTGTTTTTAAAAATAGTTTCAGATGTTTTAATGTTATTCTATATAAGGTGTGAGATGGTACTGAACTGTTGTTCACTGTACAGGTCCTAAGGAGTGTTTTTGAACTGGTAATAAATGTTTCTATTCAATGCCTTTTCTGAATATTGAGTTTTTTATTCACATGCATTGTTAATTATATTGAATCCTCATTCTTAAATCATCTTATGATTTCCAAAGGTTATTCCTATGTAGTATTCATTTACTGTACTGACAAATTGCATTTATTAATATTTAATTTATGAGCTTTTCATGTTAACATATATAAGTAAGATTGTTCTTCGGCTATTTTTTCTCAGGTTTTGGTGCAGTTTTATATTGTCTTCATAAAAAATTAATAAGTATCCTTTCTTTAGACTCTGAAACATGTTATATAGCAAAGGAAACATCTCTTCCTTGAAGGTTTGAAAAATTCACCCTTGAAACCAACTGACTTTGGTGCTTTTTGGAATTTTAGGTAGGGTAGGATGAGAGGGGCTTAGGGAGAACAGGGAAATAGCTCTTTATAAATGTTCATAATCTCTTCTTTGGTTATTCACATTAGGTACTCTTAAATAATTTCAAGTTTCCTATTTTTTTTCTCCTAGAAAGATAATTTACCCAGGTTTCAAATTTATTCACTTCTAGTGAAAGTCAGGTATATTGATCATCCAGAATATATAAAGGACTGTTACAACTCAATAGTAAAAGGACAACCCAATTAAAATGGACAAAATCTAAATAAACGTTTCTCCAAAGAAGGCATATAAATGGTCCATAAGTATATGGAAAGATGCTCAACATCGTTAGTCATTAGGAAAATGCAAATCAAAACCACATGGAAATACCACTTCACATCTATTAGGATGGCTATAATGAAACAGACAGACAATACTAAATGTTAGCTAAGATGTGGAGAAGTAGGAACCCTCATACATTGCTGGTGGGAATGTAAAATGGTACAGCTGCTTTGGAAAACAGTCTGGCAGCTCCTCAGAAAGTTAAAAAATTGAGTTACCATGTGAGTCAGCAAGTCCACTCCCAGGTGTATACCAGAGAGAAAGGAAAACACACGTTCACACAAAAACATGTACATAAATGTTTATAGTGGGATTATTCATAATAGCTAAAAAAATGAAACAACCCAAATATCCACTACCAAATGAATGGATATACCAAATTTGGCATATCCATATGATAGAAAATTATTCAGCCATAAAAATGAATGAAATACTGATTCATGTTACAACATGAGTGAATCCTGAAAGTCTTATGCTACGTGAAAGAAGCCAGACACAAAAGACCTCATATTATGTGACTTAAATCTCTAGAATAGGCAAATCCATAGAGACAAGGAGTAGATTAATGGTTGCCAGGGATTGAGGGAGGAGAAATTAGGAGTGACTGTTAATATATAAAGTTTCTTTTTGGATTGATAAAAATATCCTGGGATTGGAAAATGGTGATGGTTGTATGACTCTACAAATATATGCTATAAATAATTGAATTGTACACTTTAAAATGGTAACTTTCATGGGTATAAATTATATCTTAATAGAAAATATATTGGTAATATTAAGGGCATAAAATCTTAGAGTTGGGATTAAATGGTCATCAATTTCAAACTCAAATTCCAGTGGTCAATAATCTTTGGCTGAGGTCTGTTCCCCAAACTGGAGTTCAAAACCATACAAGAGAGATGATTCAATTTTGACTAGTTTTTATGGCTAGAAAATTTCCCCCTTTTTGATTTGCAATCTTCCTTCCTTAAACAATCTCTCACCCTTATTCTTGTGTTTATGTAATGAGCAAAACAGAGTAAGTCTCTTATTCTCTTCTGTATCATTCCCTTCTATGTCTCTCTTTCCAAAAATGTTAATGTCAGGGTAGTGACATTGCCAGAAGTTTTATCATTTCCTCTTTTGTTGGTGTTTGTTTAGTTTGTCTAAAACCACTGCAAATATCATCACACAATGTTAGCTCCCCATGTCCCCACTCTCCTCTTGCACCCCACCTTCATTGATTGAGGACCCTGTTCCATACTCTTTTACCAAGTTGTGCTTAGCTGGATCTGTTCCTCAGTTTAAGGCACAAGGAGGCAGAAATAGAAGAGCCAGTCTAACTCTCCATTAATTCAGAATCTCTGCCCTCCAAATATACCAATTTTCCTTAAGATCTTCCAATCTTGCAGTAGTAGCAAAGAGTAGAAGAGAAGTCCTTGTCTCAAGAAGAGACTAGGATAAATAGAAACACGGGTAAGAGAGAGCTTAAAAAATATACACGTTTAATGCAGAAGTGAATGAATGTGGCTAGTGTCAGAGAAGAGAATAATGCCTATTTCTTCTCTTAGTCCCAAATAATGTTCCTTAGATACTCATCAGAACACTGAGCAGATGGATCATACTCTTACCTGGTGCTCCAGAAATTAGGATTTGATCCCTCCTTTCACTGCTCTATGATTCATAGAATGGCATGATAGTTAAAAATGAAGACTTTGTAACTAATGGCCTGGGTTTGAATCCCAGAGCCATGTCTCATTTACGTCATCTGTGAAATGGAAATGATAATGATTACTACTTTATAGGGTTGCTATGAAGACTGAAGCTAGCGTGCGTGTGCGCACACACACACACACATGCACACATCATATACATGTATACATACAGAGAGAGAGTGTGAGAAGAAAGAAATATTTAAAGTAGCTCCTGGTACATAGTATGTGTTGTATAAATTGATGTCAATGGCTTTTCCCACTGCCATTATTGTTCTGGGATGGTGTTTAGGCCGCCAGACTTTCTGGAATGAGCCTGACTTTTTTCAGCCTATTCTTCAGTTGTACTTGTTAACTGATCATTGCTCTGGTTTAATTGGCACTCAGGGAGGCTGTCCACTCCCTACTTAGTCTGTCCATGGTTCTTGCTGACCTAGATCTGTTGTCTCTGTAATTCCTCTTCCAGCTTTTACAGCAAAGAGGCCACGTTGCAAAGCTGAGTAGGGTGTGGCTCCAGGAAGCTAAAAACCCCCCAAATCTCCTTAATTCATAGGAAAGGCCCTGACTGCTTTGTTATCTCCAGACCCCCCTGTATAGAAGTGCTTCTGGAGCCTCAGTTTTCATGTCACTGCTCCGTGGCTTTGTAGGTAGGACTTTGACTTTCTTCCTCAAGGTCAGCTGTTCTAGGGAGCACACTGGAATGTCTCTTTTCTGCTTAACTGTGCTATACATGCTTTGTCTTCTCAGCCATGCCAGAGGTGAGTCACCGCTTCACTTGTTTGCTCATTCATTTGTTTGGAAAGTCTTTATTGAGGTCTTACCACATGCTGCATTTGGCTAAGTGTAGATAGATGGAATCATAAGCTAGGCAGATACTGCCCTTGCCCTTATGGAGTGCATAAGCTACATGCTACTGAAGGTGGTACTGACTTTGAAGCATCAAGAATAACTCTCAGATTATTTTCCAATGTAATCTGATGAATGAAGGCATTTAAGGAATTCTAGAGGAGGAAGAGGTTGGGGGTGAGATGGGAGACAACAGATAATGTAATTTTGCGTATGATAATTTTGCATATGTTAGTCTGAGGTACCTGTGAACAACCTAAGGGTGGATGTGGCCATATGGTTCCGGAGCAGTGCTGTCCAGTGGAATATGACATGAGCCGTGTATGGAGTTCTAAGTGTTCTAGTAGCCACACTGAGACAAACAAAAAGAAACAGGTGAAACTAATGTTAATACTATTTTAATTTAACCCAACATATCCAAAATATTATCATCTCAACATTTAATGAATATAAAATTATTAATGAAAACTTGACATTTTGATACTAAATCATCTAAATCAACTTTATATTTTACATTTACAGAGCCTCTCAATTTGGATGTTAAGTTTTCATCCACACGAAAAATTGATAGTTGTAAAAGTAGATTTGGATTGTTTGTAACACAAAGAATAAATGCTTGAAGGAATAGATACCCCGTTTTACATGATGTGATTATTTCACATTGCAAGCCTTTTCAAAACATCTCATGTACTCCATACATTTATATACCTACTACATACCCATAAAATCAAAACGAAAACTTTTAAAAGTAGATTTACATACCTAAATTGTTCCAAACATTATTAAAGGTGTTCCAATAACTAAATTGAGTATAATTTTTTAAAAATCAAAATAAATGAAAATGAAGCACAATTTTAAAAATGCAGTTGCTCACTCATGCTAGCTGCATTTCTAGTGCTCAATAGCCGCATGTGGCTAGTGGCTGCTACACACAACAACTCTTAAGAGGGGATCTGGGCTAAAGATTCTCCAGACTGCAGACAAGATCTGATACCAAGAGAGTGAATGAAATCACCCTGGAAGATTATGCAGAAGAAGAGATGCTGGAGGAGCTCCATGGGCCTGCCCTTCTACATGTTATTTCTGAGCCTTCAGCCACTGCTTAAAATTGATCATTAGCTTAGATTTGGGTATATGATTGATGATGAAGATTCTAGACCCGGTTTGAAAATGGGGCCACAGGGATGGACACTGGGATGGATATTGGGATGTAGATGTCTGCCCTTTAACATCTCCCTGAGTGTGAGAGTATCTAGATACTGCTCGGGTGTTTGCTGAACCCTCTTGATCCACTGGAGATCTGGGTTAATTTGGGGCAAATCCCATCTCATGGCCTCCACAAAGGCCAAGCTTGCCTGAGGCTCCTTTACCTCCACATCTCCTCTGGCCTACAGGGTAGGTGTGGTCTCTGGATCATTTAAAGTCTGCTGGTCTGGAAACCCATACACTTCACTGCTTTCTACGAAACCTCCCCTCACTCCAGGCATTGTTGAATTTAGCCACCTTATAGAAGCATGGGAGTAAGCAACACAATGACAGCTCTTCAAGACGCCTCTGTCTTCCCTCTGCCTTCTAACCTCCCTCTCCTACTCCTGTTTGCATTGCTCTTTTTCTCCCCCTTCAATGACAAATATATTGCCTGGTCTTCCCATAATGGAAGGTTAGGCTTGTTCTTGGTGCCTTTGCTTTAATCCTAAATGTCTTATCTGACCTTTTCACCCCAAAAAATACAAAAGCCTCCTTAAGAAAAATTTAGGTCAATAAAATTATCCCCTCTCAGGGCAACTGCTTTCTGAACTGTGTCTTTTATTCTTCACTCCTTCTATGATACGGTTCACGTTCCCCACAGTGACTGCTCAACAGAACGCGGTTAGTTTATATTTGCTTAATGACTGCCCCTGCTTACTTCCCATAAACTCTGCCTTTCAGAGGAGAGTTGAACTAATTGCACCTTTATCCATTTCATGCAGGCCACAGACAAAACCACAGTTCATTTGGTGGCTGAAGCTTACTGAAAGCTTCCTTTCCTCTTGATGCAGCCAGCTTTTTGGATTACATGGCAAGGGTGGCCTGAGCAAAGCAATGGGAAAGAGCTGTTGGTGGAACAGTGAGTGCTTGTGACTGTGGGACTAGAGCCTTGCCTCCAGAATTTAGCATGCTGCTGCCCAGGAAATTAAGCCTTCAAGTCTAAAGACTTGCAATGAGTGTGATTGAGAAGCAAGTATTGGGTGGTTCCAAGCATAATTGAGAAACAAATTAATTTGGGTACTTTAGATGCCTACTGATGGCTGAGAAAGAGAGTAAGAACAATTGTAGCCTCAAAGGGTTAAAGTCAAAGAGATGCCAGTGGCCTTTGCTATACACCATACAGGTGGAGCAGAGTGGCAGCTTGAGTTGCCAAGGGAGTCATTCATTCATTCATTCATTCATTCATCTACCCATCCATTCATTCATTCACTCATATACCAGGCACATCTCATGGGCTAGCATTTACTGAATAATTAACATGGATCAGACAGTATTCCAAGCACTTTGCTTGCATGAACTCATTTAATCCTCCAAATGACCCAATTAATCTGAGGGATGGGAGTCAGCAACACAATGACTTATAATTGCTCAAGCTTATATAGCTATTAAATAGTGGAGTCAGAAATCGAACTTGGAAGTCTCACTTCAGAATATTTTGACTTTACCACTAAATTGGCAAATAAGACTGAAGTCTTGGTCTCGTGGACTTTACACTGTAGTAGGAGAGACAGCCGATAAACATGCAAGTGAATGTTAAATAAAAAAAATATGATTTCAGACAGTGAAAAAGGATATTATCAGATAATGATATTGACTAACTGGAAGGGCAGTGTGTCAGAGCAGCTACTTTAACTAGACGGTCAAGCACGGCTACTCAGAAAAGACATTTAAATCAAGATGAAAATGATAATGAGGAGCTAGACACATGCAGATCTAGAAGGAGCATGTTTCAGGCAGAAGGAATAGCTAAAACAAGTTCTTAAGGTAGATCTAGTAGAATTGTTAATGCCTTGTCTACATCCCAAGGGCCAAGGTACCCATCCCCTGGCTTCCCTGAGTGTTGGCTGCTATCTGCTTACAACTGCAATTGCGCTTTGCTGCAAGAGAATGCCTGAGATGATGTCCCCTCTCAGGGGTGGATCACAGCCAATGGCTGAGTGGAACCAGATGCCAGTCTGTTGCCTTAAGCAGGGCCATGGGATCATCAGGCTGAATCTGGTCTCTGGCAGAGACTGTATCTTTGATTGGTGTCTTTCCTTTCTCTGTTCTGTCTCCCAGACTATTTTGAAGGTTTGTCCTGAGAGTCTTCCTGCATACACAAGAATCCCCATCACAGGCTCTGCACTGGAAAACCCCATCTGGGACAAAGGAAAAGAGCTTGGTGCAATGGAAAGACAGCAAGGGGACCAGCGTGGCTAAAGCACAGTAAAGCACAGTAAGTGAGGGGGAGAGTATTAGGGAATCGTGGTAAAGATGAGAGAAGGAGACAGCTTAAGGAAAATTACGTGGGCTGTGTAAAAAGCTTGGATTCCACTCAAAGACAGTGGGAAATCTTTGGAAGGTAATTTGGGTGTGAAAATACTCTCACCAGTTGCAGTGTGGAGAGTGGGATGGGGGTAAGGTGAGGCAGAGAGCCCAGTTGGCCATCAGCTGTAACATTCCAGGCAAGAAATGATAGCATCTTGAATTAAAAAGGTAGTGGCAAAAGAGGTGAACTAGGAGCAGAATGTGGGAGGTATTCTGGAGGTAGAGCCAAGGCTTCCTGATAAATTGGATATGGCAGAGTTAAGGAGTCTAGGTTTAAAAGTCAGGCAAATGGCTAGGTTTGGTGGGAGCAGTACTTACTTCATCTTTTTTTTTTTTCCTATTAAGAACTTAAAACAAATCTTTTGTAGAGTTGGGATTTCCCTATGTTGCCCAGGCTGACCTCAAACTCCTGGGCCCAAGACCTTCTTCTGCCTCAGCACCCCAAAGTGCCAGGATTACAAGTGTGAGTCACTACTTACTTGATCTTAAGCCCTGGAAGTTTTTCACATGGGTTGGGTACTCTTAATTCCAACTTTGTCATTGGTGGATGAACCTGAAAACTGATACAGTTTTCAATTAACGTGATACAAAATGGCAGTTAAGGGAAAGTAATGGGCATCATTCTATTGTCTTCCTCCCCACTCAGCTTGCTCTATAATTTTTTATACTTCTGTGTATTTGCTCCTATTTGCTCCTTACATTTCTTTAACAGTGGTGGTGTGGCTTCAATTAGATACTCCATTTAAGCTGGGAGAAGGCAATGCCATAGCTCCCTGCTTTATTTTGGGCAGGCCCCCTTGTGCACGGCTTACTTCCACAGTAATGGCCTTGATTAAGCAAAAGCCAAGGAGTCACGCAGGATCAGGGAAGGCAGAACTCTGTTACCCTACTGCTCTCAATCCCAAGTGGATGTGAGTGGGAAAGCAAGCGTGGAGTGACTGTGGGAGAATGGTTACCCTCCCCTTCTGAGAACCTCCCAGAATATGGAATAGATTAGGATACTCGGAAGCTGTGAATGCTGCAGGTCATGCTGAGAGGGGTGGTAAGTGTCCCAAGGGCACAGGCCTCCCTGATTTCAGGGTGAGGTCTGAAATTAGCAGGAGGCCCTGGATGGGGAGCCCAGGCTGTGGGTGGAGGAAGGGAGCTTTTCTTCATTCTCCTTTGTTCAAAATAAGGACTTTTTTTTGTTGTTAGTGGCAGGGTGGGACATGAGCACAGCCAAAAATTTATTAACTCTTCTTAACTTTCCTAACTCAGGGAGGGAAATGTTAGCACCAGTGTCTTCCAAGAGAGCATCATTCACAGAGCTCCTTGGGATTTGGGAATGCCATGATTAGGAAAGCAGATGTAGGCACTCCCACTAAGAAAAGCGTCTCAATCAGAGAGAGATGCTTAACGGAACCATGGATAATTGGAGCGACAGAACCCACATAGGCCTTTTAATTGATGGAAGTAAAGCATTTACAGTGTGAACAATAAGTGGAAAAGAGGTCACAGCTTTTCTTGATCCACTGTGCCCAAGTCAGACGCCCCATCACTTCCTGCTTAATGCAACGCCATTGTGCCTTGACTTGCAGGCAAAGTAAGTAGTTAATTTTCTATCTCTCGGTGTGAAAGCAATGCTGGTTTAATTCTGGGCGATGTCTCTATCTGTTTTCAATGTCTTGAACAGTGTAATTGTTAAGAAGATCAAGAGGCAAACATACAGTGCTGAGCACAGAAGTGCAGCTTGGCTGCTTTGGATCAGAATCTGGCTTTGTTCCGTCTCACGCTGTTTCTCCAGCCAGGTAAAATCACCTGTTGTTTCTACCTGCAGGCCTGCTGAGCCTCAGTCTGACACTAGTGCCTTTCCACAGAAGAATTATGTAAGAAACTCCCTGAAAGTTGTCCAAGATGGATCCCTCTGTCACATTCATTCTGCTTTAGTTAACTAGAGGTTAAGGAACCAGTAGGCCACACTTAGAGGGAGGTAAGGCAGGTGACTGAGGGTGTTTAGCAAGTGTTGGAGATGTGGTCTGCGATTTGGTAGTGAGGTCAGAAGTAAGAATATACCTTTGGGAATCATGCAGTGAGGATGGGAGCCAATGAGAACCTTCATGGAATAAAGATGTTCTCTGCTCACTATACTGAGCCAAGAGAACAAGCCAAGAGAGGTATTTTTGGAAATAACTTCCATTAAGTGATGGACAAGAATAGGGAAAAGACACTTTATATGAGCAAGTGGGAAAAGTTGGAGGGAAACCAACATCACAGAAACCAGGAAGAGAGGTCTCATCTTGAGAAGCAAGAATGCTTCTGGGATTACAAATAGGATGGGTGTCAAACCCAGGCCTTTGATTTGGCTAACCCTAGAAAAGACTATTTCATTTTGGGCTGATTTTTGGGTATGGTATAATATAAGAGTTCAATTTCATTCTTCTGCATGTGGATATCTAGTTTTCCCAACATTCTTTAGTGAAGAGATTGTCCTTTTCCCATCGTGTGTTTTTGGCACCTTTGTTGAAAATCAATTGACTATAAATGTGGAGGTTCATTTCTGGGCTTTCTATTCTGTTTCATTGGTCAATGTGATTTAGATTTCTACACTAAAAAGTATAAAACACTGATGAAAGAAATTGAAGAAGACACAAATAAGTAGAAACATATTCCGTGTCCACGGATTGGAAGAATTGATATTGTTAAAATGTCCACACTACCTAAAGTGATCTATAGATTTCAATGCAATCCCTATCAAAATCTGATATCATTTTTCACAGAACTGGAAAAAAATTCTAAAATTCACATGGGACCACACAAAACCCCAAACAACTGAGGCAATCTTGAGGGAAAAGAAAAAACTTGGAGGCATCACACTACTTGGTTTCAAACTGTATTTCAAGGCTATCGAGAAATGGGTCTCACATTTATTTGATGCCTTCTAAATTTAGTGCTAGATGAGACAGTATTTTGTTTTACTGAAGGCATAGAGAGAGAAAGGGAAGTGGACCCTATGGACTGGTAGAAAAAGGAAGGCAAGAGAGTGGAGAGTGTCATTGGTGTTTGTGTGTTTATTTTTGAATGACAATATTTGAGCCCATGTTGAGGAACTGGACAAGTAGCCAGTGGAAGGAGAAAACAGAGACCCTTATCATCAAAGGGAAGCCCCTGCATGGTCATGGTAGGAGGCAGGTGAAGGGGTTAACCTGCCCATGTGTCAGGGAATGTTTCTTCCAAGATGGGCGGGAAGGAAGAAAGTTTGGGTGATGGTCCAAAGAAAACTTAAGGAGTTTGGGAGGAAACTTGTGGGAGTTCTCATCAGATGTTCTCAATTTTCCCAAGGAAGTAGGTGGAGAGGTCATCTTTGAGAGTGAGGAGGCAGGGGAGGAAACAGAGCTGGAGGAGAAGGCTGGCTGCTGTGGTGAATTCCAAGACAAGGAGTAAGTATACTGTGGATGATAAAAAGAAAGGGTTACAGCCAGGCGTGGAGCCTGGCTACCAAGGTCCACCTTGTGTGTTTACTCTGCCCCAGCCCCCTTTGACGCTGATGCTGACAAGGCCAGAAGAGCCTTTCAATGCACAGATATTTATTGAAAAGGGGAGATAGTTGAAAGATAAAACTCTGAATTGCTTTTAAATAGCCAGAGAAGACTTTACTGAGGGGGAGAGAGTTTAGAGTTCTGAGAACACAGAAAATTTGAGTATTACTCAGGGATAAGATAGATCTCTCTGGAAACACATCCCTTAGTTATTTGGAGGAGTTGAGAGAAGCAACTATTATTCAATGGATTACCCAGATTCCTCTTTTTATTTCATTGTGCCACTGCCATTATTTGGTTTGTGACCCAACCTGGCTGTGTTACCAGAACTTACCTCTGATAAATGATGGATTGGGGAGTTTTTAAGTTATGTGTATTTTTCAGCTATTTGGCATTATAACTGATTGATATTTTCGTAGCAGTAAGTTTGTGTTTAATGTCATCTTCAAGCCAGGGATGAAAATTTTATTTGAAGTCTTACTTTTCAATACATTCTTACTCATCATCTTGACCTTCAACTTGTAGATGTTTCCTTATTTCTCCAGTTTTGGGGAAGAATGTCCCAGTCTAGAAATCCAACTGACTTATCTTCTTCCAATTACACATTGAAAACAGTGGTTTCCATAGACGTTTGAATGTGGGTCTATAACTCTCAGTTTATCAACTTCAATCTACTGAAGAGAAGGCTCAAGGTAGAGTATATAAAAATAACCAGTGATGTTTAGTTTGCCAATAACTGAGTTGAAACAATTAGTATCAGCTACATAATTTTTTTGCAGGACCCAGTGCAAAATAAAAATGTGGGCCCTTGTTAAAAAATTATTACAATTTCAAGACAGTGACAGCAGAGAATTAAACCAAGCATGGGACCCCTTTGAGCATGGGGCTCTGTGTGGCAGTTTGAGTCTCGTACCCACAAAGTCAGTCCTGGAAGCAATCCAAGGGCAGTAACCCAAGTTGCAGAAGCCTCACCAGCTTTCGTCATTCCTTCCTTTTCACTACTTGGTCTAAGTCCTAAGCCAGGTTCTTCTGTAACTTCCCTTGTGGAAAAGCTGAGTCAGCCCAGCGTAACACTGTTGTGATCTGTTGCCCTGTGACTGCCCTGGGACCCTGGGCAGGGAGTTGGGAGTGGGGTGATGTGGCGGATAGAGTTTGGGCAGGGGTCAACCTGGGAGCCCCATTCCAGGAAGGGATCACATGTCAGCTTCTGAAGCATTTTTAATTCTTGCCTAGAAGTGACTGCTTTCAGAACTGCCTCTGAAGTATAATCTTCTTGGCTCCTTGTTTTGTTTGTTTGTTTTTGGACGCAATCTCTCTCTGTAGCCCAGGCTGGAGTGCAGCGGTGTGATCTCAGTTCGCCTCCTGGGTTGAAGCAATTCTTCTGCCTCATCGTCCCAAGTAGCTGGGACTACAGGTGCTTGCCACCACACCCAGCTAATTTTTGTATTTTTAGTAGATGGGTTCTCACCATATTGGCCAGGCTGGTCTCAAACTCCCAGCCTCAGGTGATCTACCTGCCTTGGTCTCCCAAAGTGCTGGGATTACAGGTGTGAGTCCAGTCTAATCTTCTTGGCCTCCCAGAGTGCTGGGATTACAGGCCTGCACCTGGCCTAATCTTCTTGGTTCTTTGAAAATAAAAATCTATCAGCCAAAACAGTTTGTTCAAGTGAGGGACATCTTACCAGGAGAAAAGAGCTCACTTTGCCATTGGGCGCAATGTTCCAACTAGGAGCAAATATTTATCCAATTTGTGATCCTGTTTTCAGTGGAAACCCCTCTCCCTTCTCTGCTTTCTGATGGAGGGTATCCTAAACCCTGACTATAAAGTTTTGACTTAAGTGATTAACAACCTGATAAATCCCAACTAACTTAAAAGGTCTTGGAGTTGGGGAAGAATTCTCCATCCATGAAGGAGTTTTTGTAGTTGTCCTGGGAAACCTATCAGGGTGCCTCATCCAAGTGACAATGAGGTGGCAGGGATTTAAGATTTAAGCAAGACCATGAGTTAGAACCCTTGAGACCTGCTAAACATGAGGTGGAAACAACTGTGCAAGTTCAGAATAAGAAGTAGGGTGGAAGTGTATGAGAGGGAGGAGAATTTGTTTGGTGGGGGGCACAGCACAATCACTGGAGGGCATAGCAGAGAGGAGCTGGAAGGGTCAGGTCATCAACCTGGGAGTGCAGTGGAAAGTTTGAGGGCAGGGCATAGAGGAGGACGGAGCCAGGGCCACCAGGCAAAAGCATCGGTTACCAAGACAACATGTTTAACATTATCTCCTACATCCTCTAAGGTACTTGGGGGCCAGTGGCCTAGCAGAGCAGACCTGAGGCTGTGGTTGCTGAGACAATTGGTTGAAATGGTCATAGTTAAGGGGAAGAGCAAGAGGATGCTCTGTAGAAAGAGTGTAAAAAGATAATAATTTAGAAGAGGAAATCTATGCATTTCCAATTTTCAGTCTGATAAGTAAGCTCTTCACGGGCAGAGACAATTTACACTATTCTTGTGCTACTTTTTTTTTTTTTTTTTACTGTAGAATATATATTTTATTTTATTTATTTATTTTTATTATACTTTAAGTTCTGGGATACATGTGCAGGATGTGCAGGTTTGTTATGTAGGTATACATGTGCCATGGTGGTTTGCTGCACCCATCAACCTGTCAGTATTTTGTGGAAAAATAAGGACGCCTTTTTTCCCCCCTGAAAGATAGAATCTTGCTCTGTCACCAGGCTGGAGTGCAGTGGCACAAATCTCGGCTCACTGCAACCTCCACCTCCCGGATTCAAGTGATTTTTCTGCCTAAGCCTCCTGAATAGCTGGGACTACAGGTGCGCCACCACACCCGGCTAATTTTTGTATTTTTAGTAGAGATGGCGTGTCACCATATTGGCCAGGCTGGTCTCGGACTCCTGACCTCATGATCTGCCCGCCTCAACCTCCCAAAGGAATGCTTTTACACTGTTGGTGGGTATATACCCAAAGGATTATAAATCATTCTACTATAAAGATACATGTGCATATATGTTTATTGCAGCACTATTGACAATAGCAAAAACTTGGATCCAACCCAAATGCCCATCAATGATAGACTGGATAAAGAAAATGTGGTATATATGTGCCATGGAATACTATGCAGCCATAAAAAAGAATGAGTTCATGTCCTTTGCAGGGAGATGGATGAAGCTGGAAACCATTATTCTCAGCAAACTAACACAGGAACAGAAAACCAAACACCGCATGTTCCCACTCATAAGTGGAAGTTGAGCAATGAGAACATAGGGGCACAGGGAGGGGAACAATCACACTGGGCCTATTGGGGGCTGGGGGACAAGGAGTCTTATGCTATTCTATAGCATAGGACACCATTTTCATGCTCTCCTTCCTTCCCCCCTTGTGTTTATTATTGAAGGATAATTTAGCTACAGCAAAATGCATATATTTTGAGGCTATGACTTGATGCATTTCTGTGTATGATCTACCTGTCCAACCACCACCTGGATCAAGATATTGAACATTTCTATTCCTCTAGAAAGTTCACTAGAATACCATTTCTAGTCAATACCTACCCCTCCCACTACAGAAGAAACCACTGTTCTGACCTCTATTCCTATGGAGTAGTTTTGCCTTTCTTTGAACTTCACATCAGTGGAATCATAGAGTGAGTCCTCTTTTGTGTCTGTTTTATTATATCTGGAGAGTCATCCGTGTTGTTGTGGGTAGCAATTGTTTATTCTTTTGCATTGCTGAGTGTTATTCCCTTGTGTGACTTGTATCCCATGACTTGTTTATTTATTTTCCTGCTGATGGATATTTGTGTTGCTCTCATCCTGGGGGTATTATGAATTAAGCCACTGTGAGCTTTCTTGCATAAATCTTTTATTGTGGACATATCCTCTCTTTTCTCTTTACTCTCTTCCTATTTCACTGACTTTCCTCTCTTGATGTTCTCTGTTGGTTTCTCCTGACCTCCTCAACCTTTAAAAGTTGAGCTGTCCCACCCACAGTTCAGATCTTGACCCTCTTCACTCTCACTCATGTTTTGGATGATCTCATTCAGTCTCATGGCTTTAAATATCTTATGTTGCCTAAATTTATATCTCCATCTCAGATCTCTCATTTAAACTCCGTATTTGTACATTCAAATGTCTTTTCAATACCCCTACTTAGGTATGTAATGGGTATCTCAAACTTCATGAGACAGAAAATGACCTTCTGATTAAAACTTCATAATCTGTTCCACCCCTTGTCTTGTCCATCTCAGTTGTGGCAACTCCATCCTTCTAGGTGCTCAAGCTGAAAAAACCTGGAGCAATCATTGACTCCTCTCTGTCTCTCCCACCTAACATCCCATTCACCACAAAATCCCATGGAAACTGTCTTCAAAATACATCTTGAATCCAACCATGTCTCACCATGTCCATCGCCATCTCTCAAGGCTGGTATTTCTGTTTCAGCCTTTGTCCCTCTATACTCTTTCACAAAGAAGCCAGGATGATTCCTTTTAAAACAAAAGCCAGACCATGTCACTTATCTATTCAAAATCCTCCAAGGGCATCTCATCTTACTTAGAGTCAAAGTCAAATCCCTTCCTATGGCACATAAGGTCCAACATGACCAGGCATCCTTCACCTCTCCTCTATGCCATCTCTTCCTAGTCCTACTGTAGCCAAATTGGTCTCCTTGCTGTTTGCAAAGAAGTCAAACGTATTTCTACCTTAGGAAATTTGTTCTTGCTGTTTGCTTTTTCTGAACTGGTGTTTCTCCAGATATGTGCATAGCCTGCTCTTTTACCTTCTTCAGATGTCTGTCAAATATCATTTTATTAAGAAGGATTCCTTTGAAACAAGATCATGTCCTCTGCAGGGACTTGGATGGAGTTGGAAGTCATTAGTCTCAGTAAACTAACACAGGAACAGAAAATCAAACACTGCATGTTCTCACTTATAAGTGGGAGCTGAACAATGAGAACACATGGTCACAAGGAGGGGAACAACACACACTGGGGCCTGTTGAGAGGTGGGGTGCGGGGAGGGAGAGCATTAGGAAAAACAGCGAGTGCATGCTGGGCTTAATACCTAGGTGATGGGTTGATAAGTGCAACAAACTACCATGGCACATGTTTACCTATGTAACAAACCTGCACATCCTGCAACAGAACTTAAAGTAAAAACTAAAATTAAAAAAGAATTCCTTTGAGCACTTTGTTTAAAGCGTTCTTTTTTCATACTAAGCCATATGGAAGGATGTAACATATATTGACTTGTTTAGTTGTCAATGCCCTGTGTATTACAGATAATTTCTTAGAAAGAAATCTCTGAATATAAAAACAAGCCACTTCAAGAAATAGGCCTTTCTCCCAAATTAGGTTATAATCTTAAGGAGATTACATTTACTTTTATCCTTCACTATGCTCAGCCCAGTGATGTTAATGCTTCTTGATAAGTATTTGTGGGTTCTGTTGAATCATAGAAAAAGCAAATAGCTTAAACAAAACAACTGTAGAATAGTGGCGAAATTACTGAAGGGACTGTGGTTTTTGCCACTTATGCATGATGTAATCTTGAGCAAGTAGGTTGCTGATCCTTTCTGAGTCTCAGTTTCCTCATCTGTAAAGTGAAAGTTGTAATTCTTTTATATTTGCCTCAAGGGTAAATTCAGCATGAATGAAATATGTAAAGCAGATTATTTGATAAATGGGGTTACAGGAATCATTTTGGATAGCATTATTTTAAATGTTATATAAAAGCATATATAAACTGTAAAGTAGAGCACAAAATATGACATTAAAGTATGAAGGTATTGAATAATTGTGTCCTGGACGTCTCTATCAGTTGATGTCTCTAAGAAACATGAGTTTCTCTTCAGTCATTCCGAAGATGGATGTGTGAGCATAATGTGTTATTACATGAAGTCTCTACTTTTCTAGAACCTTCTGTTACAGGCCTCTGGTCTTTGCAAAGTGATCATTAACTTCCAGGTGGCCTCTCATTCTGACTCCGGCAATGGGCCAATTCCTTGATTCTATCTCACAATGTAACTTCCAAAGTAAATGTCTATTAAGCCTTTGTGTAAACATTCCAGACCTGTAACAAAATCAACTGAACATAAATCATACCCAAAGAAAGGGGTGTAGGAGAATGTGTAAGTTTGAAAAATGAAATAATACAGTACAGTTTCATTGTGGATCTTTGGCCTCAGTTACCTCGACTAAGACTTTCTCTGTTCTACATTACAGCTCCTCATCAGAGGTAGTGGTTTTGGTTACTTCAGTGGGCTCTGCCCAAATATAGAGAAAATAAGCCCTCCACATGAAAAGATGTAAAGATGCCTACTTGCAAGTGGGCTTAACCAACATTCTAAATAAAAGCCAGATTCTACGATCTCCTTGTCACTTACTGTATCTTGTCCATATTAAGAAGATTTGGCTAGAAGTCAAAGAAAGCAGTTATAATAGGTGTGGTTGTTTTGCTTTGGTATTCCTTCCTTCTTTATTTAGAAATGGATGGTGGATACAAGTTCTTGCCTTTATGAATTGATTTTGGAATTTCTTTTGCCTTTGGATAGAAAGATGATAAGGTAAAATGAAAGCTGTCTCTGGAGGAATGGGAAAGAGCAGAGAGAAGGTATTTAATAAAAGTTAAGGACTTTTGTTTGGTTTTTGCCTTCAAGGGCTCAGGTGCACATTCTGTCTTTGAAGCGTAAGCTTGTCAACTTGAAGATAGTTGTGCAAAACTTTAGTTTTTCCAAAATTACAACTCTGGAAGCATATGTCTAGAGTGACTCCTGTACAGAGGGGTCAACATATTTGAAGGTAGGCATTTTCAAATAGGTTTTCACATTTTTAGAGTTCAACATTTAAGCTCAGAGAACATTCTTTTCTGTATACCTAGCAGGGTCTAAAGCCATGTCATGTCCTTTTTTAAACTTTTTATTTTATGAATGAAAATATATTATCAGACTTATTCTTTCTCTCTGATGGAAATTAATGTAGAAGAAAAGATCTCAAGGGATTTTGAGGTATATACAGATGTCATAAAGTCTGATAAGCTTTGGAATGAGTTACGAGGAAAGATGGTACAGTATCCTTTTCCAGAAATTAATTTAGGATAGGTCCTCCCTGGGTGAGTTCCTTTGGCTTTGGTTCTGTCTGAATGCACAAGATGGTCAAGGAACTTTAAGACTTGCATTGTACTCCTGTGTTCACTGCTGTCATTGTCCTGCTTGTATTCCTTTGGCCATACCAGGAAGTCACTTGCAGATAGACCAAGTATGTGCTGATGGCTTTCTGTGTCCTTAAGCCCGAATGCATATGATGCCCGGAGGATGCTTCACCTATGCATGGAGCAGTCTGGAAGACACCGTAGCAAAGTTCCAGCCCCAGAGATACCTCTCAACAATGGGGGATAGAGTTGGTGATAAATTCCCCAGCTCCCTTCAGCCTCATAGGGACAGTTCTGTGGTACGTGGTATGTTCTGCACAGTCACTTCAAGGGGTGCCAGGTAAGATTGTGCCCAGTTTCCTGCAGAAGTAAACTGCTCATAAACACAGCTTAATGGCCTCCCTTCCTTCCCTACCTCTACTGGGGTTTCAGCTCCCATGTAAGTTACTTGTGCCCAAATGCTGCTCTCAGAGTTTGCTTTTGAGGGAGCCCAAGCTAAGGCAATATCCGACCTCCTCACTGAAAGAATAGCTTAGGCCAGGCATGGAATCTGCTAACCTTTTATTTTCTTGGCTCTTAACTAGAATAATTATTTAGCACTTGCTGTGTTCCAGGCATAGTTTCAAATGTGTGTGTTCTCTCTCTCTCTCTTTATGTATATATAATGTATACATACATATATGCTTTAAAAAATTCAACTCTATGAGCTATTCACATTTTATAGATAAGAAAGTAGAGACATGGGGTGGGAGGTAGGTGACTTGATCAATGTCATAAAGCCAGTAAGGCTTTGAGCCAGGATTCAAGCTCGGGCATCTGGAACCAGCATTCCTAACTACTAAGTCATCCTGCCTATTCATCTGAAAATCAACTAAAATAATGGATTTGGAAAAAAAAAAAAAAAAAAAAAGCAGCTCTAAACAAATGAAATGAACGATTGCAACTAAAACTTTCTCAGCCATATCCTTTTATGACTCTCGTGTGTTGAGAGGATTTTTAGCAAAAATAGAGATGAGCTGCATGTTCACCCCAATCACTGAAAGCCCCTTACAAATGAGTTGAACTTTATCTAAAAGGATATTATATTTTGTTACCTAATTACTGCTTGTCTTTTAGAGTCATCATGAGGAAGACCAATGTCAAGAACTTGGGAGGTTTCAGATGCAGTGGATTATAAGACGCACTGGAACAGCTGATACACTGAGGTGCCATTAAGAATTATATCACCACTGAAGTATAATCTTGCTGTAGACATGATTGCTTTGGGCGTAGGCTCCCATGTCAGTGCCAAAAATGCTAAGACTTGGAGAAAGGAGAGGAGAAAGTCAAGCTACTTCCTCTGTATGCTTTGCTGCTTGGAAAGGAGACAGAAAAACAGCAGGAAATGCTCACTTCTTCTCTTGGGATCTTTCAGGGACCTCCCACCTGAATAGGACGATTGAACTTTGCTTTGGTGAGGGATGACTTGCCGGAAGATGAAAAGCTTTGCGGTGGAACACGAGTGGTGCTCTTCACAGCTCCCAAGGCATTGCTGATGCAACATGGGGGAGACGGTGTGGTACAGGTGAGGAGGTGGGTGTGACTCCATCTCATGGCTGACAGCTTTCCTTTTCCCTGCTAGGGCAGCTCTGGCATGAGCAGTTGGGAATCAGACTCTGGGCAAAGCAGGAACAAAGAGCCTTTCTGAGTTTCCTCGACTGACTTCAATGGGGCTGTTTCTAGAGGGGCATGAAGGTGGCTGTGACTTCGTAAGCAGAATGGAAGTGATGTGATCTACACCACGCCTGGGAAAATCGGCTTAGGTGTGGCAAAGGTACAGAGTGTGAAACAGGTGGGAAAAGTAAATTCGAGATCCTGAACCTTTCCATGGCCCCCAAAGTGGAAGCCGTGGGTACAGTGAATGGAGGGGCTGCCTTCAGCTCACTTGGCGCTGTGGTGAACTGTCTCAGGGCTTGGCACATTGCCACCCTTCCAAGGCAGATGGGAAATAAACACCATTAGTACGTTGATAAGTGTTTGTTTTCCTTCAGCATTAGGTCTAAGAAAAATAAAGTGGGGAGGGTATCAAGCCCTGGAGTAAGCCTTTAAAAGGTTTCCCCTTTTGAATCTTTTATGGTTGCCTAATTATAACGGTTACAGTCACAACAGAGAGGAAAAGACTTCAATCACCCCTGGGACACATTTTGTCAAAATTACATTTAAGCACTTTTTATTTATGATCGAGAAGCATTATCTTTTATTATGCCTTTAAAGCAGTGCAGGGAAGTTGTGTGTATAAACCAAGGTGTTGCTGTGGCCTGTTGTCTTTTGTGAACTTCTGGAAAGGATCACGAAGAAGGATGCTCTGATAACTGTCTGCCAGGCAGTTTGCATAAGAGGAAAGAGGCCTTTCTGAAGATCATTAAGAATGATTCATTACTATTGGGCATACACATACATGTTGTTTTATTACTTAAAAGCATAAATCATACATTGACAAGTAATTGTGCTTATCAGACTATTTTAGGCCCTGAGAGGAGTAGAGAGGTACAAAATGTCATCATTATTCCCAAGGAAAGTCCATTTTAATTAGGGAGACAAGAACAATCACATATGCAGTAGTTAGAAGCTATACAAAAGCCTATGATTAAGTGGTGAGTTGTGAATAACAGGCTACCTATGCTGTGATTCTCTTAGTGATGACACAAGAGACATCTTGGAAGAGGCAAAGCTTGAGACAGGTCTTCAAGGATTGGTACCATCTGGACAGGTTGAAGAGGAGTAGGAGGGCTTTCAGATGTGGAGAATGGCATGCACAAAAGCACGGAGGTGAGAATACATATACGTGTCTGGGACTTCAAAAACAGACAGCCTGATTGGATTGGAGGCTTTGGGCAAATGATGAGTGAGCAATAAAATGGGAGAGAACAGGGTCAGAAGGGGCAGACAAGAGTTATCTGTCCTCATATTATGCATTCACTTCTCAACTCCATTACAAACCCACACCCAATTTTTCTGTGTTGACTATTTGAGTATTGTAATTTAAAAAGAGTAATCTGTATTCAGAGCCCTGTACTGGGTTACAGAGCCTGTCTTGGTTGAGTTTTCCCCAGAAGCAGACACAGATGGAAAGAGTCCAGAGCAAGTAGTTTACTAGGGAGATCATTCTAGGAAACTTTAGCAGAGGGGCAGGAAAGTGAGACAGGGAGGTAAAGGAAAGCAGTCAGGGAAGTGCTATTCAGATATCAACGTGGACAAATGGAGCAAAATCCCAGTGGTGAACTCTAGAAATCAGTGTATAAAATGTACCACAGAGTGAACTCATCTGGGAGGTGAGGAAGTTGGGGTATTTATCCACCAATTGCCATCACTCATTGGGTGGGGGCTGCTTGTGAGGGCATTAACTTCCTAACACTTTTGTTCCAGAAAAAATGTCCTAAGGGAGAAATTGCAAGTGTTTTTAGTAAAGAATCCTGGTCTTAATATGTCCACATCTTTAGGGTGGAAGTTAGAGCATGTGCTTCAGACCCTCTAATGAAGGACAAGTCATCTGAAGCAATGAAAAATTGTTTTCTTGGCCAAGTTTGCCTCTTCCTATTTCTTACCATTCATTACTATGGTCTGCTCTGAGGCAGAGCAAACTCTGGAAGGATGACTATAGAGTTTGGGTCGCAAATGGAAGCATCCAGGAGAGTTCTGGTTATAATAGAACTCCACCTGAGCTGATTTACTTTTAGTCCAAGGAGTTTCCAACACAGCGGCAAGGGAGATTAACAAATATGATAATGGCTCGAATTTGAAGAAGCTGGAGCAATGATTCTTTGTTGAGCTCTGGGTTTCCAGTGGAGACTATATGTCAGTGAAGTGGGCTCATGTTTCAGTTTTCATGGGGAAACCAAAATGGTCTTGTTAAAATTCAGCAAACAAAATATCCACCCACCTCCACCCCCACCACACATACCCCTTCTGTTGCCTTCCATGACACATGGCACAGGCCAGCTAGGAAATATAAAATTAATCAGTGGTTTAAATAAAGTTTTTTACTTTCTCTCTCCATCCGCAGCAACACTTTGTGCCAGTTGGATTATGATCCAGTGGGAGAAAGATCAATTAAGGCGAAACCACAGTAGAGAAAGCACTGGAGAACAACATTCATTCTTCCTTAATAAATCTTAGTTTTAAAGATTTGCTTTGGGTTTTGTTCCATTAATAAAGAAAATAAATTAAGAAGGAAAACCAACCGATATTTTGTTTTTCCATATGCCTTAGTGGAATCCTGAAGTTGTTGAATTGAATTAATGCTTGATTCTGTGAGAGGAATGGACAAAAGACATGCAGAGATTCAAGCTCCCTAAGTAATCTGGCATTTATTCATCCATCCATCCATCCATCCATCCATCCATCCATCCATCCATTCATCCATCCACCCACTCACTCACCCACTCATCTGGCCATTCACCCACCCACCTATCCTCTTACCATTAGGAAATTCTTTTATGTTAAGTGCTATAAGTGCCAATTCCTCTTTTTCAGTAAATGGAGAAGAACAATTTATATTATAAGAATTAGTGTGGATTAGATTATTTATATCGTCTTTCCTTGATTAAGGTTCATGTCTAGGTGTTTCAGACTAGCATTTTTCCTTGGGTAATTTCCACTTTCCCTTTGTAATCTGACACTTTTACTACATGTAAGGTCATAAACTGTTGTTTTGTAAAAATATTTTGACATGGATGAACAATTTGGGGTGTAGATATGAAGACATAAAAGATAACTTGAAAAAATCAGACTGATTCTAAGTTTATGTAGAGAGGTATATAATCAAGAATAATTAGTAACATTCTGATAAAGAAGGGTAGCAAGGAGTAACTATCTTGTCTATTATTAAATCTTATAAAAATTCATTAAGACAGCATGGTACAGGCATAAGAATAAAAAGATGTCATTGGAACAGAATTGAAAGTTTAGAAATCGACTTAAATACATATAATAGTTTAATATAAGGCAAAGTTTACATCTAAAATCAGTAAAGAAAGATTATTCAGGGAATGAGGACAACTAAGTAACACATCACACCCTACAGTATAAGTTCCAAATGAAAAAAATATTTAATGTAAAAAAGGAAATACTGAAAATACAAAAACATGCAAAAATTATTTTTTAATTGTAGAGGAGGGAAAAGCCATAAGTCATAAAATGAAAGATTGATTAAAGTATTTGCACCTGGCAAAAAACACCAACATCAAAGTTCAAAGATAAATGACAAGCCAGAAATAATATTTACAATTTTGTCAAAGTGTGAATTTCTCTACTCTTTAAGGAGGCACACAAACTGATAGGAAAAAGACTAGTATCAAACAAATAGCAGAAAAAGAATAGAATAGTCATGTTTATACAAAAGGAAGTTCACAAAGAAAGATCATTTACATTGCTTTACAAAGAGAAATGCAAAGTAAAGCATAAATGAGATACAATTTCACCTGTCAAATTGGCAAAGATTCAAAAGTTTGATAATGCCTGATGTTGGCCACAGTATTGGCACAAACAGGCTTTCAAATACAAATGGTGGGGACGTAAATGGCAGAAGTTAGCAAACGATGACTTGTAAGCTCAATCCAGCCTGCTGCTTGCTTTTGTACTGCCCAAGACCTAAGAACCATTTTTAAGTAGTTGAAAAAAAATCAAGATAATATTATATTGTATTGTATATTGAACATTTGCTAAGAGTAGATTTTAGATGCTCTTATTACACACACACACACACACACACACACACACACACACACGGTAGATATGGAAGGTGATGCATAGGTTAATTTGTTTGAACATGTTAATCATTTCACTATACATTTGTGTATCAAAACAATCATGTTGTATACTGTAAGTATATATCAATAAAATAAAACACTTTGTGACACATGAAAATTATGTAAAATTCAAATTTCATGCCTTAAGTTTTATTGGAACAAAATCATGTTCATTCCTTTATTTGTGTCTATGGCTGCTTTTGTGCTCCAACGGCAGGTTTGAGTAGTTGTGATAGAGACTCCATATCCTGCAAAGTTGAAAATATTTACTTTCATGCCCTCTATAGAAAAAATGTCCTTACCTGTTGCCATACAAGTTGGCAGATCCTTTTTGACCTGCTGAATCCATGTTTTCTTTTTCTACAGATACACTTGCATAAACATGATTTGACATATATCCAAGATATTCATTGTTCTATTGATTGGCAAAAGAATGATGCAGTAAATGTCTCTCAATAAAGGGCTGGCTATATAATTATAGGATATCTTCACAGTGAAATACCATGTAATTATAAAAAAGAATAGAAAATGATTCATTTATTACATTGAAATGAAATAATATTTGAAATATATTAAGTGGAAAAAGCAAGATAGAGTGGTAGGTAAGATGGAAACTACCATTTGCATAAAAATATAGGAAAAGATACGTGTACATGTATTTATACATTTGCCCACACATTTTCTCTCTCACACACACACATATAAATTATCTCCAAAGATTACATAAGAAACATTGGTTGTCAGGGTTTTCAGAGGGTAGGGTAAGTAGATTCTTAGGGCCCAAGGGCAGGAGATCGACTTTCATAAGGTTTTATACTTATTTTTAACACTTTTAGAATTTTTAACCAAGTGATTTTTATCTGTGAAAAAAGATTTTGAAAATAAGCCTCCGTTACCCCTTCTAGTCATTGTTCATCTCATGACCTGGTAATATTTTCTCCATACCATGTATCTCCATCTGAAATTCTTATTCTTCTGTTTATTTCTCTAACATCCTTTCTAGACTATAGACTCCTTCAGAGCAGTGACCAGGTCTGTCTTGCTGGTACCTGAAGACTTGTTGGATAAAGGAACTGGCTCCATGGGATGAGTGGTGAGGCTGTGTGGGATAGGGGTGTGTGGTATGGGCAAGGGATCTCTGTAGCAAAGATGGACTCCTGCAGAGTGCATGCAAGGTTTTCAGACAAAAAGGGTCATAATTTCAAAACCTTCATACCTCCAACAAATCCAACCTTCCATCACCACCATTATTCCAGCTGAAGACTGAAAGGTGCACCAGGAGACAAATCAGCAATCTGCAAACATAATATACCAAAGAGCTTGCCACTTCATGTGGGCACTCCTGGTGTTACACGTTCAAATGTGCAGCATAGTTTGTAATAGAGAAAAATTGGAAATAATCCAAGGGTCCATGGATAGGTTCATGTTTGGGGAAATGTTGAAATGCCATGTAGACACGAGGAAGAAGAGAGAGCATTATAACTTGACTTAAAAAGATGGCCATAAGATACACAGTAATGAAAAGAATTTGCACAATATTATGTGTGGTATGCTCATTTTTAAAAAAGTCTTGCACAAAAAATTTAAAAACAATGGCACATTGGTGCTGTGCTGTTAGTGGTAACAGCATAATGGGGACCTGTGTGGAAAGGGAATGTCATCTCTTATGTTGTATATTTCTATGGGGTTGAATGTTATTAATGTTCATAAATTTCTTATGCAATTAGAAAGGGTAAGTGAATCCACATTGGTATATCACCCCATGTGTAAATGTCTGAGTGCCTGACATGGAAATTTCATAATAAGGACACACATTAACTTACCTACAGAGCCCACAGAATGGTAAACAATGAGAAACTGAGCTCTAGAATCTTGAAAGCAAAGGTGACAGAACTCATGAAATCTGACTCTTGGAAACTAGCAGGATGTATTTATTTGACACTGGTTCCTCCAAAGTGAAACTATACAGGCCAAGAGATGGAGGGAGGGCTAGAATGGTTGTCAGACTATGGGGGCCCTAATGCTCAATTTTAATGATGCTAATTTTAATAAGGTTGAAATAATAATCCAAAGACTGATAAGGCTCTAGGATGGGACTGAGGAGCGACGTCCATATACCGCCCCCTATAAACACCTGCTTTCTTTGTTATGATGTCCTGTTCTTATTTTCTTAATTTTTCCTGATGCAGCTGAGATAACAAGACAGGGTGGTCCAGGGCTGGGCGTGCAGACACCTGGATTGCAGTCTGTCCTCTCCCTTGGACTTGCCCTGGGGCGTCGGGTTGTCCACAACCTTTCTCACTTCCTCAGTTTCCCATCCCCAGCAAGGGACTGCTCCTGCTTGAGCAGAATCTCAGGATCTCATATGAGGGTGTGTATGTCTTGGGATTTGGATTTTTCCTAGACAAATGGTTTCTATAAAACTGTGTGTGTGTGTACCTAATCTCACACTCTTTTTTCTGGCATCCTATCCAGAACTTTCTATTGTGTTCCCTCTGTGTCCTCACTCTGATGTCAGCATGCACCAGTAGGTCTGGGAGGAGGATTTAGATATCTGCTTCAAGTCCATCTGTTTGTAAACGAAACTCTGAGAGGTTGAAAGACTTGGTCTAGACAGTTCTTCTCAGACTTCAGTGTGCCCAGGAACCACAGGGAGAGCTTGTTAAGTTGGAGACCCTGATTTAGTAGGTGAGGGGCAGGAGTGAGAATCTGCATTTCTAACAAGCTCCCTGGAGATGCTGATGCTGCTGGTCCATAGACTGCACTTAAAAGACCAGGAGTGTAGGATAAGTGCGTCTCAGAGGCAGAGGCTGAACTGGGCCCAGTTCCCCTGACTCACATCCTGTGCTCTTTCCTACTGAAGGCATAATTATGAATTTAGTTGCTGCAAGACTGAAAACTGTCACTTACACATGAAGCTTTGTGTCAGAATCACTTTGGGGACTTTTTTTTTTTGTTTTTAGGAGACAGGGTGTCACTTTGTCCCGTAGGGTGCAGTGGTATGATTATAACTCACTGTAGCCTCGAACTCCTGAACTCAAGCAATCCTCCCACCTCAGCCTCCCTAGCAGCTAGGGGCTATAAGCATGTACCACCATGCTCAGCTAATTTATTTTATTTTATTTTACTTTATTTTATTTTATTTTTGTAGAGACTGGGTCTTGCTATGTTGCCTAGGCTGGTCTTGAACTCCTGGTTTCAAGCAGTCCTCCTGCCTTGGCCTCCCAAAGTGCTGGCATTACAGGAGTGAGCCACTGCCCCTGCAACTGTAAGCTTCTGAACCTCTTTCCTAGAGCTCCCACTTGGTTAATGTAGATGGAGGCCTGGGAATTAGTATTTTGATGACACCCTGATAATTTCAACGTATTCAGTCTATGACCCATTTTAGGAAACAACTGCCTGAGTCATTTAGGAAATATTAAATTAGATCTGATATGATCTGTCTGATTCTTTTTTTTTTTTTTTTTGAGATGGAGTCTTGCTCTGTTGCTCAGGCTGGAGTGCAGTGGCGCTTGATCTCGGTTCACTGGCAAGCTCCCCTCCGGGTTCACGCCATTCTCTGCCTCAGCCTCCCCAGTGGCTGGGACTCAGGCACCCGCCACCACGCTGGCTTAATTTTTTTTTTTTTTTTTTTTGTATTTTTAGTAGAGACAGGGTTCACCGTGTTCGCCCAGGATGGTCTTTGATCTCACTGACCTCATGATCCGCCCTCTTGGCCTCCCAAAGTGCTGGGATTACAGGTGTGAGATGATCTGATTTCTAAACTTTATTTTAGATTGTTATTTTCTTAGTATATATTGATTCTTTGTATATTTCTTATCACTTTCTAAACTACTGTGAAGTTCGATGTACTGAAGAAAAATCATGTCTGTAAGTGACCCTCCCACCCTGAATATACAAACACACACATCCTGAACCTGAGGCTGAACTGTTAGGGATCATATATTTTAGACTTCAAAGACCCTTTGAACACCTTTTCTAGAAATTCATTTACTACTACCTGTTTTTACCTTTTTGTGTATATTTGGATTAATCAAATATCGTCTTAGAATGAGTAACATCTAAAATGTATTCCAAAAACTTATATTCCAAAGGCTTGTTGTGAATGTTTACTCCTATTACCCCCCCCCCCTTTTTTTTTTAACTCTTGTGATAACCTCACCTGTGGGATTTGCTCTTTCACCATCAACGTTCCTGTTGTGATTTGGTTGGGGAAATCATTCAAAGGCAGCCTTCTGCTAGAAGAGCCATGTTAGCCAGGGTGGTTCATGTCAACCTGGGGAGGGAGCCTACCTTTTGGGATTCCTCTCCATCCTCTATGGCTCTCGGTATTGTTCCTCCTCAAACACAAACAACACAGATCAACTCATCGGCCTTCTCACAAGCACAGTTCAGAGACATGTCTTTCCCAAGCTCTCAGGAAAGAGCTGTACTATGTCTTGGCACCTGATCTCTGGCAACAAGAGACTCTTTCATATTTTATCAGCAATTAATTGCAATCACTTCTGCTTTATGAGCTGACAAAGGCCTTCATCTTCATGTTTCAGTCATTGTTTCCTGATTTTTGATGGGGCTCAGGGATCACCTCCCTGCCATGGTTCACAAAGGTGCTAGCTTAGATACATTTTCCACCTTGCAACTGGGTGAGGCAGTGACTGAATCACGTGAGTCCAATTTTCACATTTAATAGGACATGAATTACTGTTGAACAATGTATCCTGCCTCTAGCCTACTGTGGGCAATTAAGAACATGCTTTGCCTGCATAATGACATCTAAGTAATGGAAAGAAAGGATGATATTTCAAAAGCATTGGCATCTAGCGGAAAATTTTGAAAGCATCAGGCCTTGGCCTGTTGTCATTTTCATTCTACCTCATTGAGGGCCCATGATACACCAGCTGCAGGGTGATGATGATGTGTAAAGTACAAGACGGGGTACAGGGTGATGAGTGGTGGCCTCGTTCTCTTTAGCTGAGGATGGCCCATTCGTTTTATCTGTCAGGACACAATGATTTGGCGACCTTCAAAGTACAAATAAAAATATTGAAAGATCAGATGAAACAGGTTCGGATCATTGAGTCACTTCAAATAACTGTCCTAAGAAAACGGAAATGTCAATGAGTTTGAGAAACTAATTTGTTATGTTGACAAGAGGTAGAAGCAATGATCCTAGATTCTCAGTGTTCTCAGAGTCCAGTTGAGTATTTCATATATTGTTCTACAGCTCTTACTTATTTTATATATACTCACCTGGTCTCCAAACAGACTCTATGTCCCAAAGATAAACAACAGTCTTTATATTTTGGTTTTCTCTAATAGAGCATGGAACCCAGTTCCTAGCACATAATAGAAACTTAATTGATTTGCTTCACTTTTGCTATTGCTATGGCTATATTATTATTTATATTATTATATATTACATATATTTATTATATGTAATGTATATATTATTACATATAAATTATTATTATTGCCTTGCAATTAATAATAATAGCTATAGTTAGGGAATCTAGACTCCCTAACTATGTGATCCAGTTATTAGTCTGGATGCTTTATGTATTTGCCCATTATATTCTCACCATAAACCCTGAGATGGTTGTATCACATCTCTTCTGAGATTCTGGGAGAAATGTTAAAACTTGCAAAGGCAGAATCTGAACCCTTGTGTTTTGTGTTCTTTTCACTATACCATGTGCATTGCTGCATCGTTGATAAGCCTTGTTATGGGTCTGAGATGTTTCTCCTTAAGTTAAAGCAGAACCTGACCATCCAGATCTAGCTTCAGGCTCCTCTCAACTCAGTGGATAGATGATATTATCTTGAGAAACGTGTCAAGGTAGGCTTAGAGTGAGCACAAAGGGTGTGCGCTCTGTTGTGATACTCTTGAATTATTTCTGGGTTTTAGATAATTCCTCCTGAGTTTAGATTTAGTCTGAACCAATATATTGACCTTTGGAACAGATTGTCCTTATCGTAGATCTGCCTTTGTTCTTCCATGATCTTTACCATCTACACACTTGAAAAGGCCAAAAAATGTCATGTTGTGTCCATCTTCCAGAGCCTATGATAAAACACAACAGCAGATTAAAACCCTACTCTACTTGCCTTTCTCAAAAACAGCCCAGGTAGAAGTAGAGGGAAAGAAACAATGGGAAAGAGGCCCAGGAGAAGAGAATCACTTTACCCTGTAAATTTAATCTAATGGTGGGAATCACTGTGTGACCATATTTTACTGCTGGAAAATTCTTGTGCTACACTAATTTTGTTAGAATTGCCTGAAGCCTAGTATTTCCAACATAACACTCCTGGAAGCTTCTGTTAACCAACTGGAGTTGGCATATAGGATAAAAACTGTCCGTGATCTCTGATTTAGAGGGTTTCCTTTTAATAACATGTTTTTATTTTTTATTTGCAAAACAAAACACCAGGGCAATGTGTACTTCCATTTTGGTAGAGGCCACAGGGCTTCCCTTAAGGCAGACCCTCAGCTGTTGGGCTGGTCTCTTACCAAACCCAACTGGCAGGAGTAGAAAGCTTCCTGTCTAGTTGATTCTTCTTTCAAGCAGTGAGTGACGTAGTAGATGAAAAGAGGAGAAGTAGAATTAGCTTTGTACTGTTGTTACTTGGAATAAAAGCACATAGGTTTTTACTGGATTTAGATGGTCATTTGTCTTGCTTGGGTAAACTGAAAATTCTATATGCCATCTTAAAACCCTACAGCATGTTTCCTGAATTTTTCCGTAAGTAAAACTAAAGGGAACTCAAAAATCTTCAAAGGTAGTCTAGATATGCAAGAGAAACATGTTTTTGGAGGAAACCATACAACTTAGGTGATCTGGAATATTCCAAGATATTTGTGGTTGGTTCATTGCAGAAAAGTCTCAAATTTTCTATCACTCTCTGTATTCATGCTATTGACCATGTGACCTTGCAGCTTATTCCATCAGGAGATGGAATCGGCTTTCCCCTCCCCCTGCCCTTGAATCTAGGCCAGCCTTGTGACTCTATTTGGCCAAGAGAATGGAGTGGAAGGGATGGTGTGTTCAATCTGAGCCTAGGCCTCAGAGGCCTCATGGCTTCTGCTTCTTCTTACTCTCTTCTACCACTGCCATGTGAACATGCATGGAATATCATTTTGTAGAATATGGAACAGAAATGAACCACCCCAGCTGAGGGCATCCTATACCAGCCAGTCCCTAGCTAATCCAGTAGTTACCTTCACGCACATTAGTGAATCCAGCTGGAATCAGTTAAGCCTGGCATGGCTCAGCAGAACCACTTAGCTGATCCAGACACTCATCAGCAATAATACGTGGTTGTTTCAAGCCACTACATTTTGGGTTGGTCTGTTATGCAGCAAATGCTAGCTGATACACATTGTGATGCCGGTGATTTTTTTCATGGGTAATTCATATTGCATGTATAGAGCTATGCATAGTAAATTTGACATTTAGTAGGTATTTAATAAACACTGGTTCTGGTCTTCCTTCCCTTTCCCTAAAGAGCTATACTTCCAGATTGGAATTTGCAGGTTCCAGCCAGAAAATAGAATAGCAACTTGGAAGTCACATCACAAAGGTGTACATGAGTGAGGGATTCATAACATTCGTAAAAATAGGAAGTTGTTTTTTTCTGAGGCTAGATGGGACATTGATGTTTCTTCCTTGCCTTCCTAAACAGCAAATCTTGGTGTTATCACTTCCTGGGAGAGAAGAAAAAAAGAGACTTCAGACATTTAAAAACTCACTCCTGAATTGTAGTCAACTAAATGACACTGTTTCTGGTTTATGTATTTTTTCTTTGACACAACTTGTCAAAATATAGATAGCACTGTTAGGAAAATTAAGCATCTTGGATCTGTGTTACCTTGTGAAAACCACCAACTCTTTCTGGGCCTCAGTTTCCCATCTCTCAACTGGGAAAGTTGGACTCTCCAATATGATTCCTAGCTCCAACCATTTATGACTCTTCTGACAGCACTGTAGTGAAAGTAGAAACATAAGCTCTAAAGTCCAACTGCTCACTTGGAAATGTGGCCCTGATGCTTTCTATCTATATGCCCTTAGACAAATTAGTTATGCCCTCTGTGCCTCAGTTTCCTTATCTAAAAATGAGGCTGCCTCATGGCAAGGTTCTGAGGATTACATGATATAATCCATGTAAATGGCTTAGAACAGTGCCTGGCACACAGAAACTGCTTAACAAGTGTTAGCTATTATTTCCTTTGGCATAGAGTCACGTCTTATGCAACAGCACTTTCATGGGATTTAAATGTTGAAAGTTCAAATGGTGAACATCAACCAAGTGGATAAAACTGCAAGATGTTTTTGAAATTCACATACACACACAAGAGTATTAACCGTCCTCAAGCTCTTATGTCCATAATTCTAAAGGGCTTTTTTCCTCACCTAGTTGGGTGTGGTTATTTCATAGAGTTGAAATTTACCACTTTAGCTCTGAGATGATTTTTCTCCCTCTTTTGCTGCTACTCTTTGTCTACAAGCAAGAGGAAGTTTAATGCAGTATTAAGAAAATGGGTCCTAACTATGGCTCTGCCACTTACTAACTTGATTAGTTTTTTAGTTACTCTGTCCCTCCATTTTCTCATATGTAATATATGGGTAATAATCAAGGCTGCCTTATAGATTATTGTGTAAACACGATACATTTAGAAAAGTGACTGGTACACAGTAGGTTCTTAATAAGACACTATGGATTGGAATATTATTATATTCTGTTCCACTGGAATTGTTTGAAGGAAGCGTTAGGCACCCAAATACTGCCCAAAGGAATATCTTTTGGGATGAAGTAAGATGGTAAGCATGGGAATGCGATTGTTGACCCACTCAGATCCCCTTCACCAGACTGGTGTTTCCATATCCACGTGCTGTTAGCATTGGCTCTTAATGGTTTACAGCTGCCTCTTTCTTTGGAGAATTGCTTTTGGCCAGATGGGAGTTGCCAAGCCTGGAATTGCCTGGGAAGTTATGCAACTCTTCTGCCCCTGGGAGTGGCCAGCAGCCAATGACTGATAGAGGCAGGGGCACGAAAGGACCCTTTGCCTCAAAGAGGGGGAGGCAACTCTGTGGTGCAATCTATGCTCCAGTGCTCCCTGTGGGATCAGATTGAGATTAGGCTCCAGCTGAGACCACACCCTTAGTTTGCTTCTCTTTTTTTTTTCCTTTCTCCTTTATCAGTAAATTACTTCCAAGTGAATTCTCACTTGGGCTCTGCTTCTAGACCCTGACTTAAGATAGAAAGGAAGGAGAAATGAACAATGAACAATTCCAGAGATTTTTGAGACATGGCAATTGGACTTTCTGTCAGGGTAAACATCACCGGTAGGTCTAGTTTTGATTCCATTCAAGTTTTTGTTTGGGGAAAAGGCTGGAGGGGCTCAGTAGGAGTTGAGATGACAACAAGGCCTTTGACAATGTTGTATATGAGTCAGCCATAGTGAGCTCTGTGCTACTGAGGTTTGTGTGTCAAATAGGCGTGTGTTATCTTAGTTTGAGCGTGTGGTAAAATACAAATCCTACATGTAGGTTTTGATGAGCCATGTGATCATTACAAAAATTAGTACCCACTAGACTTAGAGTCTTCCGGCACCCAAGACACCCAAGACACTCTCCATACTAAATTCCATTCCATAGTCAAATCTTTTGACTATGTGGAAATCCACCTTTGTGTTATCACAACTGCCTTCCTTCCACATTCATCAAAGAAGACTGTCCCCAGGACTTTGGGGATGAATTAGGATGATAGCTATGAAATTGTATGCTTATGAAGCACTGGCCAGGCTGGAGCACCGAGCAGGTCATCCATGGCAGGATTCCTGTAATTTTGTTCCAGGAAGAGATGAAGATAAAATTATCTGATGGTACCATAAAAAGAATAAAATCTTGTTTCTCAGTAACGTAGATGGAGCTGGAAGCCATTATCTGAAGTGAAATGATTCAGAAGCAGAAATTGGAAAACCACATGTTCTCACTTATAAGTGGAAGCTAAGAAATGGGTACACACGGCTGTGCAGAGTGGAATAATAGACACTGGAGACTCCAAAAGGCAGGAGGGTGAGAGGGTGAGGCATGAAATACCACCTATTGGGTACAGTGCACACTGTTCAGGTGATGGGTACATGAAAAGCCCACATTTCACCGCTGTGCAATGTATCTAAGTAACACCACTGCACTTTCACTCCCTTAATTTATAAAAATTTAAAAAATTAAAGAAAAATTCCCTGGAGGTGTAGGTTTGGGCTTGTAAGTACAGAAGAACCAGCCACCCACTTAAATTCAAAGTCGCATTCCATCCTGATGTTTCCATGGAGGAGTGCAATACAGAATCTTCCCAGAGTGTTCTTTCTATTAAAAAGGGGGCCAGGGGGCAAGGGATCAGCTCTCATCCTTCTTTCATTCTCTCCCCCTCTCTCTTTTCTTTTACTTCAATCTACATGTGACATCTTTTAAGCATTTTCCTGTATGCTCAATTTAATGCTAATTAACACTTACTAAAATGAGTTATTTCTATCTGTTAACGGATCTTATGAAATTTGTCCTTTGCTTCTCAAAACCATGCAAGATTATCTATAGAATAGAACTGGGTGCAGTTTTCTTGAGCATCAACTAAAAATGATGTTATGTAATTTGTAATACTAGTTTTATATTTAAAAGGGCACAATAATGTAGAGGAGTAAATAAATAGTACATGAACTTTAAAGATAAGCACGAGATTTCAGAGAAAAAATTGCAATTATAATGGACTGTTATGAGTTCACCCCTCAAATCTCTGGTTTAATACAATGTTCTCTTATGCTAAAAGGAGAATTTTGGTGGAAGTGTCTGAGAAACACTTCTATGTATGATGTCCACCAGTTCAGAAGATAACATAAGCAAGTCTTCAAAATAGATGTGCAACAGGAGGGAAGAAAAGATGGGAAAACTTCTAGTGCCATTTTCATTCTGAGACTGAAAATGCCAATAGTATTCCAAGTTTAGGTGACTACTGCATAATCGGCTAAAATATAGCTCACCATATTCTTTGGAACAGTGAAGAAGTCACTTCAGGGAGACATAGATTTGCTACATCTCATGGGGGGACAGATCTGGTACATGGCCACTCAAAGCTTGGTTCTAAGAAGTGATTGAGTGGATGCCCAGGAAATAAATGGTGGCCTTTAAGATTCATTGGCCAGGAAATAAGAGAGTTATGTTGTTTCATGAGTAAATTGGAGGCTGTTTAGTCCTGGGGACTTTTCAGGCTTAAGATGGCCTGGGAGAAACCTTCCTTCTCATGATTCTAAATGACTATTAATGTTGCAGCCACTCTACAACTGTCAGTGTGTAACATGATTTGGACTCAGGAATTATCGCAACTCAGTGAGTGAGACTGTATCTTCTCATGTCAGAAAACCATGGCACTTTTATCCAGCAGAAGTGGCAGTCATTGGGGCTGAACAGTGGGTTGCAGAGATGGTGCTCCTTCAGAAAAGGCAGTTAGAGAAGTCCTGCTTTTCTCTGGGCAGAGCGTCTTTTATTCTGACATCTCAGCTTCCCAGGAGAGGGCCATGCAGCAAACTCAGGAAGGTAGTTTGGAGTTGGTTTTGAACCATATTATGAGCAGCCTTTTCATAAGGTGGCAAGATACAACCCATAGAAGAGAGTTTGGAAATGAGAGACCATCTCATGGTAAAATCTAGAAGATGGTATGAGAATATCAGGTCCAAGGAGAGACCTTGGAAAGATTAGGAAACCAGGCCCCATTGCTTGATATGCAATTCATTGTGTCTTCTCAGCTCATGGCTCTGCTCTTGGAGATACTGTGTTTAAGTTTTTATGTACTTTTTTTTTTTTTTTTTCCTTTTAAAATAAAACCTTGGGCAGGCAGAGCCTACTGTTGCAGGGCCTGAGGCAGAATGGAGTGGGGTGCACACTGGTTCTTTTGATCATGATTTCACTTCAAGCAGTGGGGATAGATTTCATGTTTCCTTCCTGCCCTTTCCCACGAAGCATGCAATTAAGTGGGTGGCTCAGTCAGAAATGCCCAATAAATACTTGCCAATGAACATAATGGAGCAACACTGATGACAGCAAGGAGTTTGTCCCATCCCTACTGTCTCTTGGAGGTGGCACCAATGTGGTCCTGACACTGGGCCTATGGGAGACTTTGTGGCACTGTGTGAGCCTGGAGGCCTGGCCATGATCCATCTTACATCATTCTGCCTACCTGAGTTCCCTATGCAGTTGCTGCCTTCCAGTTCTCCTCATTTCCCAGAAAAGGAATCACTCTCCTAACCAGTGTGCAGACAGAGGAGGGAATTAAGGAGACAAGTGAAAACCACCCAGCAAGAGTACTTGAATAGTGTGCAGGGGAGGGTGGTGAAAAGGAGGAAAGGAAAAATGTATCAAAACAATATTATGTCAGTTCTATAACTTTCCACTAATCCATATGTGGATTTGTACCAGCGTTCATGTCTTACAGTCTAAGACAAGAGCCAGACAAAAATGCTTGGACTTAATAAATCTAGGAGAGAGGTTTGTTTATCAAGGTCTAGCATTGTTTGAAAACTCAACATCTGTTGAAGACTTGTAGGCCTTTGCCCCCCACACTTTGTGCAGGTGCTTCTGGTCTTATGACACCGATCATGTATTTTAAAGAAACATTCAGTGAAAAAAGCTCAAGGTCATCTCTATACATTGCCATGGGCTCTGCTCCTAACCAGGCCTCCTCATCTCTCGTTTGGACAGTTGTAGCATTTCCAAATGGGTCTCCTTACCTCCCATCATATCCACACAGCCCCTCCTCAGAGCAAGTTAGTCTTTCCAAAGCCCAGAATGTGAAAACTTTCTAATACACCTCTAACTTATTAATAGAGATCTTCACATTCTGAAATTTTTGTTAAGAAACAAAACTTGGCTACCATTCTTCCTTAGGTGGTCTTTTCTTACATTTTTAAATGTAAATATTTTATAAAAATATAACGTAAGTGTAAAAAAATGTGTGTGTTGATGAATTCTTATACAATTTGCATGTGCATGAAACCAGCAGCTAGATCATGAAACAGAATACAACCAGCACCCCAAAAGCCCCTTGACGTCCCTCCTAGTCAGTATCCCCCCAGGGGTAATCCTTGTCTTGACCTCTAACCCCATGGATGAGTTTTATCCTTTTGGAACTTTAAATAGATGGAACCATGCAGTAGGTATTCTACTGTGTCAGTCAGCATGATGTTTGTTTCATCCATATCGTGCCTGTACTTGGAGCTGATTCATGCTCATTGCTGTATAATGTTCCATTGAAGGGATATTTGTTTACCCATTTTGCTGTTGTTGTTTTTTTTTTCTTTTTACACAGAGCCTTGCTCTGTTGCTCAGGTTGGAGTATAGTGGCATGATCAGGGCTCACTGCAGCCTCAACCTCCCAGGTTTAAGCGTTCCTATCACCTCAGCCCCCTGAGTAGCTGGGAATACAGGCATGCAACACCCCATCCAACTAATTTTTAAATATTTTGTAGATATGGTGTCTTACTATGTTTCCAAGGCTGGTCTCAAACTCCAGGGCTCAAATGATCCTCCTGCCTTGGCTTCCCAAAGGGTTGGGATTACAGTCATGAGCCATGAGCCACTGCATCTGGCCCCATTCTACTCCTGATGGACATTTGGGTTGTGTCCAACTTTTAGGAATGATAAATAGTGTGGTTATGAAAAATTTTCCTAAACAAGGCCCCAAAAGTGCTAAGTATAAAGGAAAATGTTGATAAATTGGCTATGTTAAATTAAAATCCTTCCCCTTTCAAAAGACGTCCTTGAGAGAGAAAAGCCAACACATAGAAGATAATTGCAGTATATGTTATCTGGAGAAAGTACTCATTTCTTGAATATACAGAGAGCTCTGTTAATCAATAAGAAAAGTGCAAATGGCTCAATAGTGAAATAGTCAGAGACTTGAATAGGTACTTTACAAAATAGCCCATCCAAATGCCGATGGTCCTTAAATGCACGAAAAGTTGTGCAGGCAATATTTTTCAGCTTTACTAGTCTCTTCACTACTCCCAATTAAGCCATACTTTCCTATTTCAGAATTTTTGCACAGATGTTTGAAGCTACCTGGGGTGACTTTACCTCCTTTTCCATCTCCTTATTTTTTAAGGACCAGCCAGAAAATCAGCTCCTTCCAAAGCCTTCCCTACTCCACTAGGCAGAATTAATTGTTGCTTCTGAAGGATCCCAAATTGAGATTTTTCTAGGAGTGAGATGTTTCATTAATATATCTTCAGGTTCCCAGTATACAGCACTGCTCTTGGTGCCTAATAGGTGATCAATACATGCCTTCCTGAATGAATGTCTAACTTTCTCCTCAAACCTCCAGATAGGATCTAAAACCAGTGAGGTATAATGGTAACAAAGGCTTGCTGTGTTGAGCAGGGGAGTTTTTATTAGCCCATACAGAGGTTACTTCATATGGAAAAATGCTGGCCTATTTCCCAAATCATAGCTCATTGTCAATGAATAGTATCATCACAAACCTGTGAACAAAGACCTAGTACTCTATAGGTTGAAAGCATATTTCCATAACCATTATATATATACGTCATACCACTATTAGGTACTATCATATATCTATATATTAATAAGTAGGTCTTGGAAAACAGCTTTGTATCCAGAAAAGTCACTGTTGTGGGCAGTGGGGTTGGAGCCACCATTCTTAGTCAGGAAAGTTCCTGGGTTGCTCATGACATAGGCACATTTCTGACCAGAGCCAATTTTGTTTTGCTCCATCACCCTCAATTTCCTTGGTACCCCTCCACCCCCACCCCCCAACCACTGTTTCGGGGGGTCTCTTGCTTGTTTCCAGCCTCATATAATTTCTTCAATCCCAACCTTTTATTCTTTTACTATTCTACCTTAGTTTACTTTAGCCAGATGATAAGAAAAAAACTTGTTTATTAAGAGGAGAACCTGTCCTGTCTTAATACCTTTCACAGAGTGGATTCTCAAAACATGTTTATTGAATCAATGGCTTGGCAATTTCTTATCAAAGTGGGAATGGTTACTGGCCCCCTAACCTTCACATAAGCTTGACTGAATTTTCAACTTATGGGATTATAGTTGATAAGAAAATGAGTGAAAATGTTTAGGAAAGAGTATACAAAAAGATTGTGAGGCAGATAAAGCAACTTTTTCTTGGAATGTGACCCTGGGACCTTGGGTTGATTCTCTAAACACAGTGTTTTCTTTATTTTACTTTCGAAATTTATTTTCTAAATCAATAATATACCCCCTTCCCTTTTCAGAGTATGAGAATCTTTCTTTAACATTAAAACAATCTTTCATACCCAAGAGTATTAAAATTGATAAATATTAAATGATCAAGCCTTACTCTGAATTGAATGTTTTATAATAAAGTATATTTTAGTAGCATGATGCCCATATGCATTTGTTGTTATGAGTATATATTTGTATGAAACATATTATTAATATATGTTTACAGACAAAGCTTTGTGTGCAAATCAATCCATGAGTCCTTGTCAATTAATCCAAGGACTCCCCAAGGACTCCTGGATCACTGTTGTAAAAGCTGCACCTTTCGTCCCCAGTGGTATTAAGAACACACAGTAGCAATTGTTTACAACACAGATTGAATGTTAACTGGGCACTGCCTAATATTATCAGTGGGATGAAGGCTGACTTTATGAACTGTTATTTGTGGCTTGTCTTAGGTTGGGTTCCCTAGAAGCCTGAGACATGGATTTGGGAAAAAGTTATTTATTGAGGGGGTGCTCTCAGGAGAAAGGGAGGGAAGGAGAGGAACAGGGCAGGAAATGAGAAGAAGCATAAAAAAGATGAGATTTTGGGTAAAGGGTAGCTTCAGCCTGATCCTGCAAGGAGCACTGGTGTGTGAATGGCACCACCAGTTTGTTCTACCTGAGAACTGAGAGTCTGTCCTCCCTGCACCAGTCATTCATTGCCTATGGGATGGCTCAGGGGGATTGTAAAGTCCTTGCAGGTGAGGTGGCTCCAGTTGCTCAATAGTAATCCTCCAGAGAATGTCGCAGGCATGAGTTCAGAGTGCATGGACCACACAGCAGCTGAGGATGCACGGAACTGGTGAACAGATCTGGAAAGGGCACTAAGAGCATGTCATTGTTACATGGCTTTATTCATTCATTCATCCACTTAACAAATGTTTATTGAATCCCTAGTCTGTGCAAGTTCCTCAGACAGAGTGGTGAATAAGTTGAATAAGGCCTTATTTTCATGAAGCTTACAGTTAGTAGGAGAAGATAGAAATAAACCAGTAGGTAACTATAGCAGCAAGACAACTTTTGAGATTGATAATTTTCTTAGAGCAAAGATAAACAGTTCAATACGTTGTGGAATGACTGGGGCAAGGGGCAGGCCCAATGAAAGCACTTTTGGTTAAATGGTCAGGGATGGGTGCTTGAGCAGAGATAAGGAGTAAGCTGTGCAAGGATGGGAGTCTGTAACATTTTGGCAGAGGGAATGGCCATCGTCAGAGCCCTAAGATGGGCCAAAGCTCAATGCATCTGAAGAACAGAATGAGGTCTGGTAAGCCTGTGGTACACTTGGGAGAGTTGTAAGAAAAGGGTGGAAAGGTGGGCATAATGGACAAAGAAGACCAATATTGTGAGAAGTTGGGCCATCTTGTATTCCAGTTGTAGAAATGAGTTCTTGGATCTGCATTAAGATGGGGAAGATGGCAATTTGTCAGACCCTGACTTAGGTTTGCCTTAACATTGTCTATTAAAAACAAGGGTTTGCTAAGCAGATTAATGAAATAAACAAGGAAAAATTTAGGATTAAAGGACATCTCACTGTTTTCAAACTCCAGAAGCATAGCAGGCATTGATTTCAGACATTTTGTCTGGTAATTATGGGAAAAATTTCTCTTTGTCAAAACATTCCCAAGATTTTAAAAGGTATATAGCTGGACTCAACCTTCCTTTGTCCTTGGCAATGTGACAAAGCAGCATTTTTAGAAAAGAATGTAAGTTGGACTTGACCTTGGTTATACACAGGTAGAGTTATCAAGGTCATTTGATTGAGATTTTATTTGTATTGTAATTGCTATTAAAATGAGTCAAGAAGTAAGTATAGACCATCTCTTTTTTGTTCAACATTCTGCTCTGGGTACTGAGACTACAAGTCTTAAATGCTTGTCTGTTTCTCCATTCTCAAGTAATGATGTGTTTTCCTTAATCTTCTCCAAGTGCACTGGAGAAGGTACTATGATTGCAAATGGCACTAGATCGAGATCAGGGAAAGTGCTTCCCAGACTTTATTCCCGAAGAGGATAATACTTGCAGACTATCAGCCTCCATCAAAGCTGGTGAATGAAACCCACTGAAACTGTATAAAAGAGGCCCAGGAAAACCGTGTTTTTGGTCTGATCTATCAGGTCATCATTGAAGATCAAGATCAGAGAACAGCTCTCTAAACCGAAGCAAACTTAACATCTCAAACCAGGATGAACTGGAAATATAAGCAGCATTTTATTCTTTCTAAAATGGATTTTTTCAAATAGTTTTGATTTATCAAGGATTCACAATCATTTTGTCATATTCTTTCCCATATTGACCCCTGCCCGCATGCCCTTCTGTGAAACCCATGTTTAATTTAGGGGGAACTTAAATCCATGTATTTCTGATTCATTTACTCAACGTTCTTTGGGAAGACCTAGCTGATGTCTGAAGAGTCTTATGATAATTTTTATAAGCCTTTAAAATTTTCCGTTGACACAGAAAATCGTATTTTCAGGCTTAAAGTGATCCTCAAAATCAGAAAAAACTCTGGCCTGTTGGAAATGGTGCTTTGAGGGAGTCTTAAACTCAGGCAGTTGTGCATGTGTGTCCCACCCCAGTTGTGAGCTGTGCAGCAGGTAGCAGATAAATAGCCCCTGAGAGGTGGGAGAAACATAACAAAAGAAACACAAAAAGAACCCGAATACTGTAAGGCTTCTTGGACCTGCCATGTTTTTCCATTTCTGAGGAGCAACCAGGGAAGTTCCACAATGTATAAAGTCAGATTCAATTTATGAAGCGTATCGAAAGCCAAATGATTGTCAATCAACTTTGTACAGCATCTCTGAGCAAGTCAGAGAATGCTAAGGCAGCTTTCAGATTTGTAAACAGCATAAGGCTTCATTTGTGAGTGCACTTCACTGTTGCTCAGCACTATTCAGTGACTGGTCTTCATTATATTTTTATTTTATCACACTTTAAGGTCTGGGTTACATGTGCAGAATGTGCAGTTTTGTTACATAGGTATACACGTGCCACGATGGTTTGCTGCACCCATCAACCCATCACCTATATTAGGTATTTCTGCTAATGTTATCCCTTCCCTTGACCGGCACCATTTACAGGCCCTGGTGTGTGATGTTCCCCTCCCTGTGTCCATGTGTTCTCATTGTTCAATTCCCACTTATGAGTGAGAACATGGGGTGTTTAGTTTTCTGATCTTGTGATGGGTTGCTGAGAATGATGGTTTCCAGCTGCATCCATGTCCCTGCAAATGTCATGAACTCATTCTTTTTTATGGCTGCATAGTGTTCCATGGCATATATATACCACATTTTTCTTTATCCAGTCTACATTGATGGGCATCTTTGGCGTGGTTCCAAGTCTTTGCTTATTGTAAACAGCTGCCTGCAAATAAACATACATTTGCATGCTGTCTTTTTAGTAGCAGGTAGAATGATATAATCCTTTGGGTATATGCCCAGCTAATGGATCGCTGGCGTCAGATGGTATTTCTAGTTCTAGATCCTTGAGGAATCGTTCAGCACTGTCTTTCCGACAATGGTTGAGCTAATTTACACTCCCACCAACAGTGCCTAAAAGCCATTCCTATTTTTTC
Organism: Rhinopithecus bieti; assembly: GCF_001698545.2. Classification (NCBI taxonomy): domain Eukaryota; kingdom Metazoa; phylum Chordata; class Mammalia; order Primates; family Cercopithecidae; genus Rhinopithecus; species Rhinopithecus bieti. The sequence goes on from NW_016803211.1 coordinate 452,112, forward strand.
CACGAACCTCTCCAGCATTTGTCTGCTGTTTCCTGACTTTTATAATGATCGCGCCCATTCTAACTCGGGTGTGAGGATGGTATCTCATTCGTGGTTTTAATTTGCATTTCTCTAATGACCATCGGGAGGTGACAAGGATTGTTTTCATATGGTCTGCGTTGGCGCATACAATGTCTTTCGGTTTTGGAGAAATGGTCTGTTTATATCCTTTGGCCCATTTTTTCGACTGGCCGTTGTTTATGGGGTTGCTGTTTTATTGCTTTTTTCTTGTAAATTTGGTTAACTTGGGTCATAGTTCTGGCAGTGTATTTTGTCCTTTAGCTCAGATGCGAGTGAGATTGCAATCAACAGCATTTCTCCCACTTCTGTAGGGTTGCCCGCCCTGTTCACTCTATGATAGTTTATTTCTGTGCAGAAGCTCTTTAGTTTATTAGATCCCATTTTTCAATTTGCTGCTCTTTTGTTGCCATTGCTTTTGATGTTTTAGGCATGAAAAGTCTTTGCCACGCCTATGATCCTGCAATGGTATTGGGCCCCCCAGGTTTTTTTCTTGAGGATTTTTATCGGTCCTAGGTATTATGGGTTTAAGTTCAGTATTGTAAATCCAGGTTGAGTTGAGGGTTTTTGTATAAGCTATCAAGAAGCGGTTCAGTTTTCGAGCTTTTCTGCATATGGTTAGCCAGCTTTTCCCGAGAGGCGGCCGATTTACTTAAATAGGGGAATCTTTTCCCCATTGCTTGTGTGTGTCAGGTTTGACAAAGATCAGATGGCAGTAGATGTGTGGTGTTATTTCTGAGGCCTTCATTCTGTTCCATTGGTCTATATATCTGTTTTGGTACCAGTACCATGCTGTTTTGGTTACTGGAGACTTGTAGTATAGTTTGAAGTCAGGTAGCATGATGCCTCCAGCTTTGTTCTTCTTGCCCAGGGTTGTCTTGGCTATGTGGGCTCTTTTTTGGTTCCATATGAAGTTTAAAGTAGTTTTTTCCAATTCTGTGAAGAAAGTTAGTGGTAGCTTGATGGGGATAGCATTGAATATATAAATTACTTTGGGCAGTATGGCCATTTTCACAATATTGATTCTTCTTATCCATGAGCATGGAATGTTTTTCCATTTGTTTGTGTCCTCTCTTATTTACTTGAGCAGCAGTTTGTAGCTCTCCTTGAAGAGGTCCTTCACATCCCCTGTAAATTGTATTCCTAGGTATTTTATTCTCTTATTAGCAATTGTGAATAGGAGTTCACTCATGATTTGGCTGTCTGCTTTTCTGTTTTTGGTGTAAATTCTCTTTTACACTTTCAGAATGTGCTTCAATGGCATAGGTGACATAAGCATTGGAGCCCTCATCAGCATCACTTGCAAGAACTTTAATGACTAAAGTCCCTGTAGCATCACTGGATCTGATATTCGCTTCATATTTAGTCACTCGAAATTGTGGTGCATTATCATTGTCATCTGTGAGGATGACATTAACGGTGCAGAAAGCAACTTTTCCTCCAGCATCCTTAGCCATTGAACCGACTGAGATCACTTTCTCTGCTGGGGTTTCCAGATCAAGTTTTTCCAAAGTAAATATCTGTCCTCTCTAATTTATGTAAAATCTGTCTTTGGCAAAGTCATTTACAATATGGTAAGTAACATGACCATAAATACCAGAACCCCCATCTGTAGTTTTAACCTCCATCACCAGGGTATGTAGGCGAGTGTTTTCAGCTAGTTCCACTTCATATTCGTTCTGAAGAAAAGCAGGAATGTGCAATTTGCCTGCAATTACAGTCACATGAACCTCTTTTTTTTTTTGACGGAGTTTTGCTCTGTCGCCCAGGCTGGAGTGTAGTGGTGAGATCTCGGCTCACTGCAATCTCTGCCTCCCAGGTTCAAGCAATTTTCTTGCCTCAGCCTCCCAAATAGCTGGGATTACAGGTGTCCACCACCATGCCTGGCTAATTTTTGTATTTTTAGTAGAGATGGGATTTCATCATGTTGTCCGGGCTGGTCTCGAATTCCTGACCTCAGGTGATTTACCCGCTTCGGCCTCCCAAAGTGCTGGGATCACAGGCATGAGCCACTGCACCCGGCCTTCATTTTCTAAAAAGCACAATGAAGTCTAAAGATGAAAAATTGTTTATGACAGAGTTAAACAAGTTCTACTAAGAATATGAAGACTGTGGACTCATTAGGGACACACGAAAAATCGCTGGACAGTGTGTGCAGAAGTATAAGAATAATTTTCTTTGTCCCATTTATTTCAGCTGTGCTATGACCTAACTGTTTTTTAGCAGGCTTTGAGGGCACCTGATGTCTTTGGGAAAAGAATGATCTATAAACCACTCATTTAAGCCAAGTACTTGGCAACGCATGCACATTCATCAGAAAATGGGTCATTTTACTGCTAAGAGCTTGGAATCTTCCTGGCTCAAGTGTCATTTTTCTACTAAAGCCAGAAACGTGCTCCACTGTCATCATCCCAAGTTCGGCAAATTTTTCCAAAGCTAGTATTTATTCAGTCTTCCTAAAAAGTTTTCTAGCCTCACCAGGCCGCAGTGGGGTAACTTGGATAGCAGGGATGTGATGAACCTTCATCTCAATAAATGCTGCAACTATCTATGTAGTTTTCAAATAAAAAAAAAAAAAAAACCAGGGACAACGCTTGATTCTTTTCTTTTCATGCCTTCCAAATGCAACCTATCAGCAAGTTCAAGAAGTCTTCCTTCTCAACTGTGGTCATCAAATCAGCAATATTAGCATCACCTGAAAATTTGTTAGACATTCAGAAGCTCAGGCCCGTCCCTGACTTGCAGAATTACAATCTGCTCTTTAGCAAGCTTCCCAGTGATTCTTGTGCACATTAAACTTGGAGAAGCCCCTCCATGACATACCTCTTTATTCACTGCCATCTCTTGCCTGGATTATTGCAGTTCTTTCCTACCTCCTGCTCTCGTCCTCCTTTAGCCTATTTTCAATTCAGTTACCAGAGTGGTCTTAAAAAAAAAAAAAAAGAAAGAAAAGAAAAAGTTACTGAAATCAATTTACACTGCTCTTTAAAACCCAAAGCTCTGCACTGCACATGAATAAAATCTGAACTTGCCATCACTAAGAGTCCCATATGAAGTGGCTCATCTTCCCAACTCCTCTCAACTATTCTTCCTGATCTGTTCTCTAGCCAAGTTGGTCTTTATCTATTTCAGCCTGCACCAGCTTTCTCTTTGTTTGGTGTTCTTTGTTAGGACTTCTCATGGCTTTTGGTCATCAGATTTATTACAAATGTCACCTACCTAGAGAATTCTTCTTGGCTACCATCTTAGTTGGTTTGTGCTGTTATAACAAAATACCTGAAGCCAGGTAATTTACAAAGAACAAAAATGTATTTCTGCACAATTCTGAAGGCAGGGAAGTCCAAGATCAAGGTACTGACATGTTTGGTGTCTGGTGAGGGCTGCTCTCTGCTTCCAAGACAGCACCTTGTTGCTGCATCCTCCACAGTGGAGGAATGCTGTGTGCTCACATGGCACAAGGACAGAAAGGCAAATGGGAGGGGCCTATGTGAGTTTCCTCCAGCCATTTAGTATGGCACCAATTCATCTATGAGTGTAGAGCTCTCATTATTTAATCACTTCCCAAGAGGCTCCATCTTTTTTTTTTTTTGAGATGGAATCTCACTCTGTTGCCCAGGCTGGAGTGCAGTGGCACGATCTTGGCTTACTGTAACCTCCGCCTCCTGGGTTCAAGTGATCCTCCTGCCTCAGCCTCCAAGTAACTGGGATTACAGGTATAAGCCACTATGCTCGGCTAATTTTTGTATTTTTAGTAGAGAAGGAGTTTCACCATGTTAGCCAGGATGGTCTCAAACTCCTGACCTCAGGTCATCTGCCTAGTTCAGCCTCCCAAAGTGCTGGGATTACAAGCATGAGCCACGGTGCCCAGTTGGCTCCATCTCTTAGAACCACTACAATGGAGATTAAGTTTCAACACATGAATTTGGAAGGACATACAGACCATAGCAGCTACCAAATTTAAAAATATCTCCCAATTAAGCCATACCTGCCATATCATTCTCTTTTACTTTTTATTGCTTTATGAATTATCTGTAACTATCTTGCTCATTTGTTAATGGATTAATGATTGTTATCCAGAATGGACACTCTCGCAAATCTTTCCCATTTTATTTCCAGCTGTATTCTCAATGCCTAAAATGGTACCTGGAATAGAAAGGTACTTGATATATATTTGTTGCATAAATTAATGAATAAATTCATATCTGTATTATCTGAACAAAAATCAGTGTCTTGTCATTTATGTTCTTTCCTCTTTCTCTTCCTCTTTTATTTATTTATTTATTTTTTGGCAAGTACTTGTTAAGCACTTAATCTATGCCAGGTATAAAGGTAATCAGGGGAGGGGACATAGATCTAGACACTGTCCATGTGGAGCATACCAGGATGTTCAGAAAATAATAACTAAAATCACAGCAATGCTGTCTCATAGAGTATATAAAAGTTTTCCTAACTTAGTTCAGGGGACCACCATGATCTGGGAGGCTACAGGATGAATACATTCTAAACAGCAGAGGAGAGGGAAGAGAGTAGATGAGGAGAGCATTTCATTTTGTGCAGAAATAATAATGAATTCAAAGGCAATATGGCATATTGAAGAGACAGAAAGAGGTGCCCAGAGAACAAATGGAGAACTGTATGTGGTGGGGCTAGCAGGCAGGTGGCCAGAGCAGTAGAACCTTCTAGGCAGGGCAACTATAAGTCCTGCTTTGCCTGGGAGATTTCTGGTCTACCTGTATGATCTGCTGTAATTATTTGTAGCACCCCCTTTTATTCTCAGAAAGTGTTCTGATTTGGATTAGGAACTATATGGTCACTCTTACGGGCCATATCATAGGCATTTATATTCAGAGATTCACCGTAAAGCCTTGTGGTTAAGAATGATGACTCTGGACCCAGATTTTCTGGAGTCAAGTGAATGGTTTACTATTATTTGCATTATGCATCCTTAGGCAAATTGCTAAACTTCTCAGCCTTGGCTTCTTCATCATAAAATGGGGATTCAATAATTATAGTATTTAACTTATATAATTTTAATAAGGATTAAATGAGTTAACACATGTTAATCTTGTAGCATAGTGTCTGGTAGAAATAGTAGGTAAGTACTCACCAAGTGTTAGCTCTATTATTGTTATTATTAATATTTTTTAAATTGGCTTATTTATTTTTAGAGACAGGGGTCTCTCTATGTTGCCCAGACTAGAGTGCAGTGGCTATTCACAGATGTGATTATAAAGCACTGCAGCCTCAAACTCCTGGACTTAGGTGATCCTCCCATCTCAGCCTCCCCAGTAGCTGGCACTATGATGCTCCGCTTCAAATTTAAGTGTATGAATAATAATGGGAGCCTGTGAAAGATATTAGAAGGGGTTGACATCATCAGCATTGTGTTTTTCAAAGATCATTTAGGTTTTCATGTGAAATAATATTTCAGGGAAAAAAAGGAGAAAATGCCTATAGAGTTCTCCATAAAATGACTAGCACATAATAAATATTCAATAAATAGGCAAAATAAGTGATCATTATGATTTTAATTATCAGCATCTTGTAGTACAAATAGAAGCATTCCGAAGTAATATAGTTTGTAAATATTTTTTATTACTTTCCATTTGGTAGTATTTGGGGACAAAGCAGCTATTTAGAATTTGAGAGTCAACTCAGTGAATATTGTCTTAGAATCAATAGAAGTTCAAAGATCAGAGCTGGAAGGACCACCCAATTGACTCTTATAAGTCAAGCATTTTGCTCTCCCAAAAGCAATCCATAGGATTACAGGCTCTCACTTAGAGTCTTTGGATTGCACAAGGCATTTCTATATGAATGTTCGATTTGGTATGCAATAATTTCCAGGGAAAAGTAATTCAGCAACAGCAAGAAGGGTTGGAAGACTTCAGCGGATTCCTCCCAGTGGGCCTTGACTTGAACTTTTCGGGTCTGGACTATTTCTTCCACAGCTCCCTGACACTCCTGTTACCCCAAGGGTGAGAGGAAGCGATGTGAATGAAAAGGGGCCCCTTTCTCCTGAGGTTAGTGTGGGACACACCTCATAGTCACTTGTCACTTTGCAATTCCTCTCTCCCAGGAGTGTGGAGAAGGATTACAGAAGCCTGGCAGATAATTAACATTGCCAGTGTGAACGGAAGGGATTTGTCACACAATGACTTGGGCACCATAACTTTCTCACTAAACCTGGGGAAAAGGTAAGGATTTACAGGAAAATCTCATTTAAGAATAATTAAGAAACAGAGGGCATGATGGTAAATTGTTAACTATTCAGTTAACCAGGACTCATCCTGTTACCGTATCTGGTTTTCCCAGGCTAAAGGCTTAGAATATACCGAGGTGATTTTAGAAAACTAAGTTTTCTGACCTTTCCCAAGGCCTTTATAAACCTGTGGGAATCATTTTAATGATTAGAGGCCATGGGGGAAAATTTAGCTCTTTGAATTCTTGGTGGACTGGCTTTTGGATAAAAGAGGATCCAACATACTGCATTAGATATCAGTGGTGAAAATCACATGGAACATTAGCAGGCAGGACCTGAGAAAAGAACATAACCACGTGTAGATGGGAGGCAATCTTTTAACTTCCAATGCGTGACTAAAATATCCTACCTTTTTGCCATTGACAGAGCACTGAAAACTCAAAGTCCTCTTATTTTTTCAGATTTCTAAGGATTAAAAAAGAGATTTATTCGAAGCCGTGCTGATTGTCATGAAGGTACCTCAAGGAGGTGGATTGTAAGACTGGTTTACGTAGAAGGATAGGAAAGGAGAAAAGCAGTACTTGGAATTGACACTGCAAGTAGGGGATGCAGGGATGGATGCACCATCTAACATCCAACAACATATACAGATGCTAGTGAAGATAATGTCAATATTAAGTCATTACTATGTATCACCAACTCATCGAGTCCTTCATAACAACATTATAGGAAAGTCATGTCATTCTTCATTTCACAGACAAAACCCTAAAGATGAGAGAATTTAAGTACCAGGCCAGACTGTGAGGAACTTGAGTCCAAGCTAAGTACTTTATGACTTTTCTTTATGTTGGCCAATTTTGTTAACGTCAGTGGAATGCAATGTATTCTGAGCTTTTGGGAGAGTGATATCAAGCTTTAGGTTCTGGCCTCATAGGCTTTTTTATGTGGTAGGAATAAAAATTAATATAAAAGCATTTTGTAGGGAGGTATAGTCTAATTTATAAATAGATAAAACCAGTATTTAAAGAATGTGATGTGTGAGGGGAAAAAGAGAAACCCCTACCTCAAAATATCTCTCTCATTGCTCAGTATAAGTATGTGAAGTTCCTTCTGTGAAGATGCATTTCTTGGAGCCCAAGAGTATTTTAGAATTGTCTGTAATCTTGTTTCTTTTCTTCTCTCCTTCCCTCTGTCTTTTTGTTTCTTCGTTTCTCAAACATTTATTGAGCGCCTGCTGAGGACGTGGCATATTGCTTCAGGCGGAGGATACAAAAAGGAAAAGCATGTCCCTCCTAGAAGTCATGTAGAGCCTGATGAGGAGACAACAGGGTCAGACAAGTCATTGCCATAAAACCCAACAAGGGGAGGGAGCATGGGGCAAAAGAGCCTTGAAGGAGGCTGAGACCTTCAGAAAAGATTGCGTAGAGGAGGGAGTAATCTAGCAGAGATCTGAAGGATGGATAAAATAGGGGATGGACATTCTGGACAATGGGGAAATCTATCTCAAAGGCCTTGTGGCATGAAATGATACCGTGTGAGACTGAAGAATGCTGAGCTTTTCAGTATTTTTAGGACATGAATTGGGATGGGAAGAATTGATAGGAGCAGGATTTTTGTGGGTCAATAAAGGGCCATATTATTTTAACAAAGGAGTTTAGATTTTATCCTGTAGCTGATGAGTAACTCTAGTGATCTATATTCTTTCAGCTGAAAGTAATTGCAAAGTCATTTATAGGCACCTAGGAAGTCCAGGGTTGTGTCTGACTTCAAAGATAGCTATAGCGAGTTGTTTCTAAACTTAACACTGATTCTTCTGGATCAGCTGCATTCTTAGGCAAATATCACAACTAGAAGTCTAGGCTTATATCTGGCAATCCCTCCAAAAAAAAAAAAAAAAAGGGGTAACTTTTTTGGTAACATCTCTGCATAAAAATCCCAGGGAGAATTATCGTTGGCTCTGCTTGGATCATGTTCCTTCAACTGAACCAATCACTGAAGGCAAAGGAATGTCAACTTTGATTGACAGGTCATATGGTCATCCTTGGAACTGGTGAAGTGGGCTCCACTTAAATTCCATGGGCATTTCCCCAAGGAAATACTGGATAGCTGTGTTGGAAGCTTAGTCAATTACTCCCAGGTCCTGACACCCTCCCTGCAGTAGATATTAAAAGAGAATAAATATTCTTTTGGTAATAATTTTGATATGGAAATTGGGTACTGCACTGTGAAACTTTGGTGAGATCAGAAATATGTCTAGGAGAAGAAACTTTGGAAAATTTTGATGTAAGATGTGACGTGATTGATTTGGTACTGGCAAGCTTGTTTTATCTTTAAAAATATATCATTTTGCCCTGATACAAAGAACAAGTTTTTGCCAATACAAAAAAAATCAGCAAACCATGAGTTCTCAAATATTGAGCAAAATTAATTGTTTTGGAAGATGTTCCATGTTTCTACAATGGGTACACATACCCACTATAGCAGATGCTATAGGTGCTCTACTCAGATCCCCTCCACTGGGCTGGTGCACTCATCCCTTGGCTAGTGCAAGTGCTGTCTACTGAAGGCTATCAGCAGCTCCCTCCTCGAAGAAGGTGGACCAACTGCATGGTACCATTCACTCTCTGGAACTCCCTGTGTATGAGGCCGAGGCTACACTTCTGAAAGCATACCTTTGCCTGACCTTTTCTCCTGCTCCAACTTGCTCACCTTGCTTCATTGCGAGTTACTCCTTTGAGCCCTTCCTCCGTGTATCTTTTGCACAAGAATCCCCATCTGAGGTTGTGCTTCCAGGGAACCCACTCAATACACCCACCTACACATTTCTGTGTAGCTCAAGGGCAATGAGCTATTCTTGCCTAAAATCTTTAAAGGAGAACAGTGACTGCCAATTCTTTTCTAGGAATGGAAGCTGAAAGAAAGAATAGAAGGAAGAAGATCTACTCTGTACTACCTCACTGCTCTGCTGTGGGCCATGCCTGCCTGTTTTCTCTGAAGTTCTAAGTGCCTCTGTGAAATTCTGTTGCTTATTCTTTGCTGAACAAATATCTATTGCAATGCTACATTTTGGAATTTTCTTGAGAAAGTCAAGGCCTTTGATTTGTATTTTTTATAATCCATGTGACTCCGCCCTCCTGGAGCCTTGGGACATAGACAAGGAGGAGAACATAGCACTACTCTAACCTCACAGTATTCTCCTTAAACTAAAAAACAAAAAACAAAAATAAACCCCCAAACTCCAAAGAAACAGACAGTCTTAATACAATGCATGTGGTTGTATTTTAGCTGAAATTGAGGCCAGCTACGCAGATCCCAAAGATATTCAGATTCTACTTCTTTTTGTTTCTAAATACGTTTCTGTTATATTACAGAGATAATTGAATGGAATAATTTGCCTGGTTCTACAAGCAATTTGGATTTTTGTAATAGTTGCCTTTTGATTTTCCATAAATGACACATTTTAAATCACAGAACAGCTGCATGGGTTATTACAGAAAGTAGCAAATGGTAAACAGTAAGACTTGCTGATTTCCTAAAAGCTCCATGAGGTAGGAACATGTTTACTTTCAGTCACTTCATTTGCTTGGAGTCCTCCGATTTAGCTTCAGAGTTCCACTTCCATTTCTCTAAATGAAGAAGCTTCATTTAGAGAAAGTTCATTGAGGACGGGGTGTTGGTTCTACATCTGACCCATGTTTGGGAGTCTCAGCAAAGTACCATGGTGCAGTGCCGGGTTTCCCCATCAGCATAATGACTGAAAAGAATATTTATTCTGTTTTAATTTCCACTGTAGGGAGGGTGTCAGGAGCAAGGAGTTATTGGCTAAGCTTCCAACACAGCTGTGTCTACGATGGGCACGATAGTAAGTTCAAAGAACCTGAAAAGACCTGCATCTTAACCAGGTACCAGGTTGATTGTTAAGAAGGGTGTGGAGCATGGGAGAAATTCCTTGGGTCTTACATAACAATGAGATCTATATATCAGCAAGTCTGCTAATAAAGGCTTCACTTTATTTCTGGGCTCCACCTAACTTTGTCCATCTGCCATTTGTGGTTACACCCTCAAGCAATTTTCCTAATGCCCCACTCCCTGTGGTACCACATTTTTTTCTTTTGACAACAATTTTTTTTCTTATTGAAACTTTATTTTTCTCTCCCCAACCCAAGGCTAGAATTTTATGCTAATTCCCATCTGAGGCTGCCATATTCTGACATGGCCTTCGTACTCTTTCTCGTAGATAATGTTTTTCTATTGCCTACCCTTTTCCCCCCTCTTCCTTCCATAATATTTATCTTGCCAGGTGAGCTTTTAGGGAGCACAAAAGAGAACTGAACCAAATATTTAGTTATTTCCCTTTGACAGGTGGCCTGAAGGCTACTAGATACTTTTCCAGAACGATGTTCTTAAGAGTTTGATTCTGCAACGTTTGCTTGATTTGGCATGGGTGTTCCAGTTGTCCTTCTTAGGTAAATGGGAGGAAACACAATAATGTCAGAGGATGTCAGGCAAATGATATGATTTTATTACAATAGCCTAAGAATGATTTTAGAGCTTTTGGAAGACAAATTACAGAGAGAAAATTTTGCAGTGAAAATGCAGCTTAGCAAAGTAGAATCATCCTCCAAATATTGTCATGACAAGTCTAAAATTAAAAATAGCAGAAAATAAAGTAATCACATAGTAAAAAATATAGTAATCGCATCTGACAACAAAATAATTTAACAAAACTTACCTGGAAATGATGTAAGAAGAGAGAAGTCAGGTATAGTTTAGGTAAAGATAAAAGTGGTCATAGAACTGTACACATGTATACAGATAGATTCGTGTATTTAATAGATCTGATCATATTTGATAGATTATGTACATCAGAAGTTGAAACTTTTCATCAGTCTCCTTCACACAGCTTTGCACACATTGCTTTCATTCTGTTGTGTTGCCCTGGGAATTCATTGTAACTTGAAGAAAGTGGTGTCTTGATTCTTGTTTTTCCATGGCAATGCCAGTCAAAGAAGCATTTCCAGTTCCCTGCTCCATACTCATTCATGCAATGAGTTATTTTCACATTTTAGAGGTGCCTGATTTCTTAGGATTTCTTTATACCTTAAGGTTCTGTTTGTCATTGAAATGGGACAGGCTGTGCTGACATTGAAAACTGGTGAGTTCATCCTAAGATAATGAAGTCATCGTTGACCCCTCTCATGGACATCTTTGTGAGCTCATGCTGAGTTCTAAGTCCAATGTAAACAAATTGTGACATATCATCTAGGAATATGATTATGGAATTACATGACCACAGATATTCCCAAGGTACTGAACACATTATTGAGTGGTGTTAGAGAACTTAACCAAGGAAACATTCTGGAAACTTAAATAGAGAGGGGCTGAGAGAGAGAGATGGAGAGAGAGATGTGGTTCAGATATCCCTAGAAAATGGAGGAGACTCTGAGAAGTAGAAAAAATTGCCAAAATGCATTGCCATGGACCTGACCTTTGGTGGTAACTTATTTAGCAAAAGTAGAATTTTTTTCTTTCCATATTTCATTTCCCTCCCGTTGAAGATAGAAACATGCCCATTTGGCTGGAAACATGTCCATATTATATCCTAAATCATTTCCTTTGTAAGGAATATTTTTGCAGAAAGTCTTTATAATAATTCCCGAGTATAGAAAAATAAATATTTTACTATAATTGCCTTCAGGGTTTCATAGTGTTTTCTTCCTCTCTCTCTCACCTTTAAAATTAAATTCTGTAATGCCATCTTCATATGCTTCACATATATTTCCGTAAAACCATTAAATTCAAGGGCCCAAAAATAAACAATCTTTAGCATCTTAAGATGCTCAATACAAA